>NC_073347.2:20623787-20926818 GCF_027580225.2 Misgurnus anguillicaudatus | reverse complement strand
CAAATACTTAGTAAATATTGGCTATTTATTAATGTAAAGGTATAGTAAAAATAATAGTTGATCTTATATTTTAAAATATTTGTTACTAGCTCTTTTCCATTACAATTCTTTGGGGGTTCACCGCCTCCCCTATCTCCACAGAGAAAACGCCCCTGATTTTAATATAAACCCATAGCAGTTTATCATCATTCGGCAACAGCAGAATCAATCAATACTCTCCAATATTTCATTTACGGTTGGAATTTTAGCCATAAAATATTACTGAGCGTAAACAGAAGAGGCTTTCTATTGCATTCACAGTGGGGGAGTTTTGGCACACAGTTCACACTGAGAAAAGAGGCCACATGCACAGGTTGAGTGGGCAGGTGCTCGGGTTTTGTTTAGGCTCCAGGTGTGCCTGTTTGGATCAGCAGTACTGTACTCTTTGCACAGGTCCTTAAGATAAAGTGTTAGCCCCCAGATCACCGAGCCTATGAAAGCACAGCATGCGAGATGAGCTTTTACTGTTAGTCTGACTTATTTGGGGTTATTACAGTGGCTGTTTTTATTGCAAATAAACAGCTCTGAGCCACTCATAGAGTTGCATTTTAGCTGTCTATTGAATTACATGGTTCTTGGAGTGTTATTTCCTGTCAAGAAAGGCAATTTTTACACACTGTATGATTTAGTTGCTTGCTGAATCGCTGTGTTTGATTTATAAGTATGAGCTAGACCTATTCAGTAGTTTACCTACAAAATAAGAAAGAAACAACGCTAATCAAGTACAAGGAGAAGTTTTTATTCTTCATTAATTTATTATCTTACCGTAGTAACCTTGATACTGAATTATTACAGCAGAACTAAAGTATTGAGCTCAACATAAGAATAAAACATCTTTAGTCTCTCGGGGTACAGTTTACTGTACAGGGAAATCATTTTATATGACTGAGAATCTGAATTTTAAATGTTATTTTGACCCAAAATGAGGAGATTATTACTTGTAGTAATGTGAGATGGGTTTGGTCTTTGTGAAAGGTTTCACGGCACATTTTACCATCTCTGCTCTTGTATGCCTAGATACAGAATGGCACACTTTATTTTAAAACATGACCACTTACAGTATTTGAAATTGACTTTAAATGCAAACAGGCAGAACTCTGGATACCTCAATCAGTTTTGCCGAGAAAACCCTTTTCTTCAAATTTCACACTGTGTATTGTGCTTGGATAAAAATGGAAAGAAAGAAAAAAAATCAATAGCGAAGACATTGCTGGAGGCGTACATATTACATTTTGCATAAAAGTCAGACCTAATTTGGCTTTGATCATCATTCCTAAAGATGACTCACTGGAGCCACTATCATTAGCCAATCCTGGGGAAACCCAGACACCGAAGGAGACCAAAGCCTTTGAACCGCACTGTCTGAATCCCTTTGGCTCTGTGTTTTTGGGTACAGATTTCTGCACGGTGACTGAGAGGATACCATGATGTTTATTAAAGTGGACACTATAAGACCTCCCAGAACCATCGTATGGGACCATTGTAAAGGATTTATCTTGTATAGAGATAGGATTATACATTTTCAGATGTTATCAGTGATGATTGTTCTTTTATGCTTTTTCAAACAGGAAATCTTTACTTTAAATCTTATGATAAAACGTTCAATTGGTATTCATCAACCTTTGAGCTAAACAACATTTATTCCAATAAGAATTGGATTGGAAGTCAAAGTATATCTTCTCTGTTGTTTAAGGAAACGATTACTACAAAACTCACCCTCGATTTTTATCGCTTGTCTTATAACAACATTTTTTTTACAATCGATCCGGATCAAGAGACTTTGGGTTATAAAAGTCTATTGAATCATTTTCAAGATTACATTGCTAAGCTGTAGCCACTGATTGAAAATCCCATTAGGAGTAGATGTGAATATTATTAACAGATCGAGGAGCAGTGTCAGAGAGGAAAAAAAAAACGGAAAAATTTGTCTTGACTTCGACACACAATGCCATTGTTCTTGGGACATTCAGATGACACTTCATTATTAATAATACCCAGATCTGATAGTTCTTCATTCTTCTGAAGTCCCTTGTGGAAGTGCATTAGGATTACAGCACGGCACCCATATGCAAACCTTTACAAATGTTTTCACAGCCTCGTGTAATTGCTGCATGGTTTTAAAACATTACTATACCATGTTTGAGGCTCTATTGTGGTTAAGCGACCACACCGTGCTAATACAGTATATGCCCTTAGCAAACACCCATATACACTGCTAATAACACGGTGACCATTGAAAGATGTGCTTATGGAAGCCTGAGGCAGATGTTGACACTTCACAGGCTTCTCCTCCTCCTCTTGGCCTCTGTAAACGAGACATCAGTGTCAAAACTGACACGAAATGTGCTTATTTGGAGATTTTTTTGGATGTCTAAGGGGAAGAATGCTGTGGAATGGGGCGCTTAGCCTTAATCGTCTAGACTGGGTACATTACACAAAGTCTTGGTTTGGTGCAAGGGTGTAACTTTATAGGAAAACACGTGAAGCGGTCTTAAATATCCCGTCCAGAATTGGCTTCCGTGTCCACACACATGAAAGCAGCGTTGCGATGCCATCACAAGAGAGGGTTTTTATTATTAAATCCAGACCTCTGCGCTGTTTTTGCTGGAGATCAAACCTGTGGATGCAAAGACGTATAATCTAAGTGAATGAAAATAGCCCCCTGTTTCACCTGGCAATATGGTTCTAAGTTGCTTGACGAGGTTTTAATACATCAAAACGTGGTCTGAGGTAAAGCTGTTATGTATAACTGTGAAATATTCTTTTTAGGATATTCTTTTTTAATATACAAATTATCTCTAGTACAAGAGCTACCAGTCTCACGAGGTTTCGTGTATTATGTAAATTTTTGATTCTTTTTTCGTGATATTTCCGTGTTTTTAGTGATCGTATAACGAATTCCTTTTGTCATGTGATTATCACATATTTGTTACTTAACTGCTTTTTCCTATTTTCAAACCATTTTCACCTCGGTTTAGGGTTAGATTTGGTGCTTGCATTAGAATGTCACTTTATGTATTGATTTATACTTTTTTTTCTGATTTATTTTTTATATGTCACCTGGCGTTAGGGTTAGAGTTGGGTTTGGGTAGGGATGTCATTTTATGTAAATCTAACCCTAAACCGAAGCGACAATGGTAAGAAAATAGGACAAAACAGTTGAGTAACCAATACGTGATAATCACACGAAAACAGGAATTCGTTAAACGATCACGAAATTTCGTGATAATATCACGAAAAAAGAATCAAAAAGTTACGTGAGTATATAACGAAATTTCGTGAGACTTGGCTGTACAGGAGATACTGAAGCTAGTATTCCTAATGACAACTTGGGACTACAAGCCCTGGTCTTTCCTACATTCAGAGTAAATTTGTATTCAGCCATGTGAAATCGTTCCTTGTAATGAAGAAATTTATTTTAACATATTTTATCAAAGTGCTTTTTATTAGACTCAACCACAATGACAGAGAATGACAAAGAAAAACATTTGGCTAGAATAGGCCCTGGATCTGCATTAATTAAAACAAAAATGTTACAAAATTACACAAGTTGAGAAGAGAAAAGAATATTTTAGCTTCAAGAGCTTCATCAGAAAGTTAATGTTTGAAAATGAGTGATCTCTCCCTAGTTATTTTTCTCTTTGTTATCAGTCTACTGTTCAGCTGAAGGTCACAGATGTGCTGGTGTACTGTATAGTCATTTCTAACTATGATAGAGTAAGGAGCGCTTGTTATAATTGTATTTTAATTCACTTGTGCTTGTTTAATTACTTGTAGATTAGCATAGCAACTCCATTACTAGTTTCAGGTGTGAAGTGTCACTCAAAGTTCCAAAGAAAGTCCCATGTTCGAGTCTATTTGAAACATTATTTTCATTGGCTGTGGCCTGTGAATTTCACTGACATCTTTCTGTGTAATGTAGTGTTAATGGCACTCTTCTCAGCTGGGTTGAAACTGAAAACTCGGTGAAAAAGCATGTTTGACAAGATGGCGCACTCTGGTTTGGATCAAGCAGGGAAATTAAAGTGATACTACATTTAATAGCGCTGCAGTAATTTCATAGATTATTCCTGCTGTTTAGTGTATTATTGTCACATGAGACAGACACTATATAGCCCAGGTTCGAGGATGGGAATGGGGGAAGTGAGGAACACATATGTAAATGATTTCCACTGCATATAAAATTATAAATATACTATTAAAGAAATAGCAGAACGTGCTGCACTGATCTTCTTTATGTCAATCACTGGTGCTCTTAGAACGATTAGATGTAATTAATATACTGAAAAAAAACAAATATCCAAGGAAACGCGTAGATCTACTTTTAATTTTCTATGTATCCCAGTGTAATGCTCTTTAACATTTTCACTTGAGTGCCTTGGTTATTTGTTTTTTTTTCAGTATAAATAAACTATTTTAAACTATTAATGCACTGCTGTGTTTTCACATTTTTGCCGTCCTGGTTAACTGTAATACTCAGAATATTTAAAGAGCACCTATGGTCCGATTCATGTTTTTACATTCCTTTGGTGTTTAGGTGTGTATTAGTACCTGTTAAGCAGGGTTTCCCGCAGCACATTTCACTTAAGGCGGCCCGCCTAAGCTTGGAAACCCTACCGCCTTAACTAGGTTGTCCAAAAAAAAAAATGCTGCACAAAAGGCCGTCAAGTGCATCTCAGAGAATAGTGCGTACGCGCATCACACCGCGAGCGGGGACACGCCCACATGGCCAAAATGAGAAAGACGTGTGTCGGACCGATACTGTCTGGAGGATAACTAGCCTTAAAACATCTCGGGAATAGCGCTTCACACTGCGAGCGTGTTCATTTTTTGTTATAGTTTCTTCAAAATTAAGTTTTATTTGAGTGTTTTAAATAAAAATATTTTAATTTTCATCATGAGGCATACGCCCCGCCCCTGAATGCCACGCCCTTGGACCCAAACCACCATAACTAACAACTTTTCTACGGGAAACCCTGTTAACAATTTGCAAAAGGTACATACTTCAAAGTAAATGATGACGTGAATAATCATCTCCAACGTAAATCTCTTTACGGATTGTAGGCAACAGTTTACTTCCTGTGACTGGTAACAAGACCGGCATTATCATAATTCCTCCCGCTTCGGACTCACAGCCTGTAAATTATCTCCTGTTAGCAACCGAATCTTTCAAACATGGTAAAGAGCATCACATTTCCGTCTGACATCAGAGGTATTCAGGCCAATCACAACGTATAGATTAGCTGGCCAATCAGGGACACAGAGCTTTTCAAATCTGTGTGTTTCAGGAAGCGAGTGAATCCGGAGCTAAAAAAATTTATGGCATGTGGAAAATAAATGTTTTTTTTAAACCATAAATCAAACAAAATAGCGTTATTTTTTAGCAATGAAATAGGTGCCCTTTAAGTGTATAAAACCATCAAAATTATATACAGTTATATAGTAAATAAATCAATATATTAATAATATTACACAATCTAATTGTCTGGGGCTGATCTTTATCCTTTAGAAAAATATATAATTAAGCTATTCAGCAATATACAGTGTATATATAACCTTGTAAACATTTAAATATTAAGATTTATTTTTAGTCAACTCTCATCTCTTGGCCTGTATGTAGTGAGTTGGCCTCAGTGAAAAAGTGTAGTAGTGCAGTTTTTGCCTGATTATCCAAGGTTCACGACAACAGAGGCTCGAGAAAGACTCTTCGCGCACACCGCACCTCAGGGAATTGTTAAATGATTGGGCCAGCACTTAATTCAATCACTTAGCACTTTCTTGCCTTCTTTCTGTCTCTCTCGCTCTCTCATTCCCTCTCCTCTCCTCATTGATCATGGTCATGGAAAGTGATATTTTGCATATCTGGTTAAGTGCTCTTAACAACCTCAGCCTGTGCTATGTTAAAAAATTAATAAATAATAAAAAGGGGTGGGGGTGATCTTGTCAGGGAAGTAATTTGCTTCTCTTGAACCAATGATGGTTTGCACTTTATGTAAATTGGTGTCTAGGGACAACAAAATCCCTCTTAATACACATGCAGAGTTCATAACAAAACGCAGTGATGAGGAAGGGCGAATGGTGGAAGGGAAGGAAGAAAAGTGATATAGCGAATCGAATTTTCTCAGAAAATCTCTGTTTTTTAGTTCTTTGACTGACAGGATCAAAAGACGTAGTGATGTGCTTAAAGCTCATATTTCACTTGCATATTTCCATAGTGACAATGTGTAATTTATGGCTGTTAAATTAACACTGTACAAATAAAAAACAAATCAAATGACCCCTTGTCATTACGAGTTTGGTGAGAGAGATAAATTGTTAGTGTTCAGTAGTGTCACAGTCAGAGGTTACACGCTGGGCTTGTTGCTGACAGCCGGCAGCTGAGGAGCGCTGTGTTCACGCCAGCCGTTACTCTAAGAGAGGGAGTAAGACAAGATGTCTACTTGTGCCGCCACATGGCAATATCACAGAGCACCCTGACCACAGGTTATCTGCATCAGGCATGTGCATCATTCAGATTTGAATTCCAATTCAGTTCTTCAATGATTCAAAAATGCATAAATAGGAAATATGAAATACAATTAAATTCAATTTACATAACAGAACAATTAAATTATATCTCTGATGGGCTTAATATAATTATGTTAAAGGAATATTCCATTTTCTTAAAAGAAAAATCCAGATAATTTACTCACCACCATGTCATCCAAAATGTTGATGTCTTTCTTTGTTCAGTCGAGAAGAAATTATGTTTTTTGAGGAAAACATTGCAGGATTTTTCTCATTTTAATGGACTTTAATAGAGCCCAACATTTAATACTTAGCTCAACACTTAACAGTTTTAAGAGTTTCAAATGACTATAAACAATCCCAGGCGAGGCATGGGGGTCTTGTCTGGCGGAGCGATTGTCATTTTTGACAAGAAAAATAAAAAATATCCACTTTTAAACCACAACTTCTCATCTAGATCCAGGCGTGATGCACCAGCGTGACCTCACGCAATACGTCATGACGTCAAGAGGTCACAGAGGACGAATGCGAAACTCCGCCCCAGTGTTTACAAGCGTCTTGAAAGAGGACCATTCCTACGTTGTTGTATGTCAACTGATACTAATTAAAGTATTTGTGTCAGTTTGTTGTTTACAATGGTCCGCAAATTTGCGTTTTATATATGTAACACGTGACCTCCCTACGTCACTACGCATTTACGTTAGGTTGCGCTGGACCGGACCTAGACAAAGAGTTGTGGTTTAAAAGAGCATATTTTTTATTTTTCTTGTCAAAAATGACAATCGTTTCGCTAGATAAGACCCTAATGCCTCGTTTGGGATCAAAATGTTAAGTGTTGAGTTAAGTATTAAACGTTGGGCTCTATTGAAGTCCATTAAAATGAGAAAAATCCTGCAATGTTTCCTCAAAAAACATTATTTCTTCTCGACTGAACAAAGAAAGACATCAACATTTTGGATGACATGGTGGTGAGTAAATTATCTGGATTTTTCTTTTAAGAAAATGGAATATTCCTTTAAGTTAAGCAATGTATTTGAACATATAATTTATACAACAAAACATCTGATTTGGAAATCCCACCTATAAAAATAATTAAATAAATTGAAAAATCATTAATTTAGTTTATAATGAAAGTAGACTTTTTCCCAGAATGTTATAATTAAAAATATTTGTAACAAATTTGGCAGTATTGAAACTAGTAAAAATAAATACATAGAAAGAAAAAAAAAATATATATATATATATATATGTGTGTGTGTGTGTGTGTGTGTGTGTGTGTATATATATATATATATATATATATATATATATATATATATATATATATATATATATATATTATACCAGATGAACACACACATACACATATATATATATATATATATATATCATTGAACACATTTTAAGTTTCAAATACAACCTCCTTGCACTCCATTATAGCCCTGCACTCCCAGAGTCACTCAGAGATTTATGAAGAACCCAGAAATGTGTGTCATCATTATGAAGGGAAGTGAAGGAACTGTAGTGTTTTATCATGGTAATCCTGTGCGTTATTTGCGCGAACCTTATTTCTGTGAAGCACGCATGAGTCCCCTGTGTGGGTCTGCACGTGTCTTTCATGTGGCACCATAGACGTCGTCCTCCGTACAGAACCCCTTTTGTATTGTTTTATTATTTATGCATGGGGCTGCAGCTTTAAGATGGTGGGGGGCTTGAAGTAATTCATATTCAATCTCCGCCACATCTTAAGCAGACGTTCAGTTCCAACATTTTTCATCACAGATAAAAAAATAAAGAATGACGAAAGGAAGAAAAGAATGCGAAAAACGATAAGGCGCTGGGGGTTCGCTGTATGCGCGTTCTGGAGCAGATGGAGATTAAAAGAGTGAGTGAGAAGCGAATGAAAGAAAGCGGAAAAAGAAAAACAATGCAAAGTCGAGCCAGTGGAGAATTTTTGTTTTCGGAATCTCAAAGCCTATTAAATATAGATTTAACTTTTGGCATCTAAAAAGGGGAGGGATATGGAGAATTCTTGCAGGCGATGAGGTGCTCCTTGTTGCACTTATTCTAGCCCTGATGTATGAGTGTGTGTGTAAAACCAGATGAACAGCCGCCAAATATGAACTGTGGTTGTACAGCCGTGCTGCGTGGAAAGTTGTACTCGATGGATGAGAGTAGCACACACATACACACGCACTTACGGCGCAGGAGCGTCTATTTTTGTATCTCTATTAGAGTTTGCAGGATGCATGTGTTTGTCACTTGGGACTGCAGCTCAGTATATAACTTCATAATAAAGCACAGTCAGCAAAGTGTAAGCATAGCAGGTGGAAATCTGAATATTAAATGTGAATTTTTTAAATTCCTAGTTATGGCCGAGTTACAGACATGAGTAAAATAGGTGGTCTTTTTTATTTTGCTTTATATTGTAGTGCTTTAACACAAAACCTGCACTAAGGTACTAATGTCTTTAAATACACTGCATACTGAGTGTTTAACAGTGTCATAACTGTTCTTTCTACAATTATACATTTTTATGTAAATTATAAATTGTGCCTTATTCACAAAACTCAGCACTATTTCACTGAGCTATTACTGCCATTTTATTTAAATGCTGTTTTATTTATTCATACATCCATTCAGGCATATGAAACCGATTCTGGTATGAGTTACAGTGATGAAGTTATACTGTACAGTGTAAAGGTCTTTGCACACTGAGGTCCGTATTTCACACACACAAACCTTGCACACTTATCCGATGCATATCAATTCATTTGTTGCGAAAACATTCGCAAAACAATACAAAATTAAAGCTGCAAGCAACAATGAAAAGGCCATTGCACCCATGGCCACTGCCAACCGATGGCCTTAGGTAAAGCAGGAAAATATAGGAAGAATATGGAAATGGTATTTTGATGTGCCACACCTCCTGTTGGCAGGAAGTGGCGTAATAACTAAAACTGAAGAGTGCACATAAATGCCTTCAGTCCAAAATCTTATTTAACATTAATTTGATTGAACTCTGTGTGAGTCTGGTGGACCAAACTCAGTCAAAAAGGTGCATTTTGCTTTTGGTTGACTAGCCCTCTGCCACAACTCAGCCAAATACTTTTTCACACAAAGGTGTTACAAAAACAGAGCAATTAAGCCTGAACTGCCTAAAGTAAGCCAGTTTTGGACCAGAATGTGTTGCTATCTGGGTTTAAGCTTATGCAAAATGATGTGAAGCCAGCAGGTGGCGTTATGACTGTAACTGAATATTGCCATGCAGATGTGTTCAGTTCAGGGCTCTTAGCAATTATGTGACATTTGGGACAAATCAGACATTGAAAAATCACTGTAAAACATGTCACTTCCTGTTGCCAGATGGTGTCACTATAACCATAAGTGACTATTGACATGCAGATTGTCATGTTAGGACTCTTAGCAATCATGTGAAGTTTGGGACAGATCGGAAACTGTATGCATGAGTTCCAGCAACTTCCTGTTTCATAGCGAAACATAAAATTTGGGCGGGCCGGAACAGACAGCAAATGTTAGCGTAGACTCAAATCCTTCGCAATTTAGCATCACAAAGGCACTAAGATGAGACTCGCCAAATATCATTATGATGAAAACTCTAGGAGGAGTTTGTTAAATAGTATGACAAACTTGAAAAGACAAAAACTGAGCCAAAATCACAGAAATAATAAAACATAGATGACTTTCTGTTTAGTTTAGTGCGTCGCTCCAGAGACTTTTTGTAGGGATTTCAATAGTACATGAGCATACCGAAATTCGTACATGTACGTCAAACACAGTCTGAGGGCTGCTTCTTTGAATATTTGAAAGTGGCGCTTGTTCGCTTGTACGGTGGCTCTGATGTCAAAACACCTCTCAAAATGCTTGAGCTAAGGATACGAAAAACGCAAAATAAATCCAATATGATCCGAATTTTTTATGACAAATGAAAGGTTCATGAGGTCGAATTTCATTTCTTAACGTGGCAAAATTTCAGAAGAGTATTTCGGACCCAGTTTGCAATGATCTTTAGATCACAGTAGATAATAAGCGGTTATGTCATTAATCATACTCGTATTAAAAGTTCACATGTTTAACATCTTAAATTCATTCATTTTCTTAGAAATTCACATTTATTTATTTATTTTTTAACATTCATGGCACATTTAAGGTGGCTAAGATCATATTTTGAATACGAATTGAGAAACTCAATTTGTCCTTTCATCATGTTATCCTCACATTGTATGTCTGCTCTTTGGAAAGTCAGGAAGAAAAAAGAGCCAAAGTAAAATGGGAGCTGTCAGGGGAGAGGCAGGGGTTGATTTATGCTGAAAAGTAAAACAAAAGAGTTCAGTAATGGCCAAGCTCAGAGCAGCTGATTATCCGCTGTCTTGTCAAGATAATACCATAGATCAGAGGTATTTCTTTATTCAAATGATATGCCTGCATCTGCACTCAATTGAAGGCCATCCGCTCTCAGCTAGCGGGCAGACGACATTGAAAACCACTCCCTGGGTCAAATGCGCTGCCTTTGGCAAGCCGTAAGTGTGGAGAAAGCTAAGCAAAACTGATATCGCAATAATGCCCTGTCTATGTCCTCTATGTCAGTCCGAAGATCTTCTGCACCCAAACTGACAGACTGCCCAAACCCAAGAGTGCTGTATTAAAGGAAAACACCATAGATCTTTTTTCAATGTATGCACATTTAATCTTTGTACAGCGCCTCGTGAATGTGCCAGCATTTAGCCTAGCCCTATTTATTCCTTAGAATCAGGAAACAGGGATGAGTTTGGAAGCCACCAAACACTTCCATGTTTTCCCTATTTAAAGACTGTTACATGAGTAAGTATGGTGGCACAAAATTGAACCTTTGTTTGGAACCATGGGAGTGAATGGGGCTAGGCTAAATGCTAACACATTCAAGAAGCGCTGTACAAAGATTAAAGTGCACGCATTGAATAAAGATAGGTATGTATTAATACATCTAAGTTGAGGTAAAACATAGTAAAATATTGAAAAATATTGGTATTTTCCTTTAAGACTCCATGCAGCTACCTCACCCGATCAGGGTCACACTGCCATACAAAAGCCCCACAGCTTGAGCGCATGGGAGCCGTATGAAATACTAACAATTAAAACAGAAACATATGGTATAGAGCAGTAATCACGGTTCGTGTCTGAGTACACGTGTGTGCGTATAAATGAAGGGGGGGGGTTCATTTAGACCTATTGTTTTATCTTCAAGCCATATGTTCATTATAACTTTATTTACAGGGCAATTTAATCACATTTTGTAATCACATTTTATTCAAGTACTGTAGTAAGATACATAAACATGCATAAAACGCATTCACTTTTGAATTCATAAAATGCTTTCTTACTATTAACCTTGTAGACATTATACCCGATGCTATTGAAAAAAATAATTCCTGGCTTTTAAGATGAAAAGCCTGACTTTAACTATAGTGTAGTGATACATTAGCACTAGGTTACGTCACTTAGCCCGGCTAAGTGTCACACATGTCAGTGGGCTGAACTGTTCGCCTACCTCTTGTCCTTTAGAAATGTACAGTAAATGAAAATAAGGAGTTAAAAACGTCCGACTATTTCAGGCATCTAGCAGTTCTTCCCTCATGCTTTGTGATGTACAGTATAGCGCTACACAATTTCTATGCTGCACCTGCACACTTTGATAGACTAGATTTCTGCTGTACCTGAGGCATTCTGTCCAGGAGGATTTAACCTTTAGAGATGTTCAGATGAAGAGAGAGCTTTTATTCGCCATGAGCCATGTCTCCTAGGGGATTTCCAACCGTTTACTTAGATGAGTCCGGTAATGCCATGCAAATATAATTTAATTTAAAGTTAATTCTGCGGCATTACTTTTTAATAAAGAAATGATAATTTATACTCTCCTCTGCACTTTAATCTGTTTCTACTGCGGTTTGTTGCAAAGCGTTTTAATGGAGAAGAATGTTATTCCACGCTAAAATCTTACTGGTAAAATGAGCTAATTAAATGCTGTCAGTTATTATGATGCAAAATGAATTGAACCCATTTAGTGTGAATTGATGCCAATTGAATGCTGTGGCATCCAGTGTTAGTTTAAATCAAACCAAGATTACTTATTAGATAATCTATACTTTTTTATTGTTAGAGATAAAGTGAAGTCTTATGATCATTTCATTTAAGGGGCTATTTAAGCTTATTGCAACTCATTGTCATTGCGCTTATAGTAAAGCGGTCAGTGTGTCGATGCAATCCAGTATACAGTTAGCCTCCAACACAAAGCCCTAACATGTGAATAAAGGCTTGAGTTCAGCGTTTTTATTTGCATGATCATATGCAAATGTACTAATTAGCACATTGTCTGGTTTGCCTTAATAGTCAGCATTTCTGACAGCGTTTAACAAGGGTGTTTATTCTGCTCAGGGTCTGGATACTGGCAGGAAGACAGGAGTACCAATTTACCCCAAACTGCCAATAGACATTACAGACTCTTTCCACAATTATAAAGAAGCATTATAACATCGATCTGTCTTTACTTTTGTTTACACATTGGTATAACATGAATCATAGTTCAGACGCATGCTATGCAGTTAATGCTGATTTAATTACAGTCTCTGAAAATGTTCATCTTTAGTCTTTTTGTAAGAAAATTCACTTGTAAATATACTCCATTAAACACACACTACATGGCTTATTTTTTAGATATCACATGTGATCACAGGTTGGTTAGACTTTTTAGCCCACTGAGGATCTTTTTTGGATAGCTTCATAATGCACTCTCAGTAGAAAAGGTAGTAAATTTGTCAAAAAAGTACACTTTTATGAATAAAATGTGCAAATTTAAACCTACAAACTGGTACCAAATGTCTACATATCTGTACCTAAATGGTACATTAGGACCTTTTGAAAGCGTACTGTGCCAGTGACACTTTTATACCTTTTTTTCTTTCTGAGAGTGTAGACTTAGTCTTACAATTGTAATAAGAATAATTAACAAAAAGAAAAAAAATCAGGCGAGAGGAAAGTGGGGGTTTATAAGAAGTGGGCGATGACAATCTTGATAATTAACATTTTCTCTTATTCAGGGGCCTTCGCTGTCTTATAATTTATGCATGTCTTTGAGGCATCACAACACATGTCTCATCAACAGTCACCCTCGACACCCCCCCCCCCCCCCCAGAATTCATGGAAGCTGGGGGGCAATTTTATTTTGTACATGAATATCCATGCTAATTTCCCTAAAAATCAATGCACACCATACTGCTTCAGGTTGCCATTTTTGTAAATGATTAGTGAATGTCAAAAACGCACTGTAAAGATCAGCCAAACACACATTGTGCACAATATGCACACATTGTATAGATGGGAAAACACGCACCACAGGTTGAGTCACCACTGGTATTGGTGCCGGTATCACAGCCGTGCCATTTAAACATCATTTATCCATCAATAATTTGCAAAAAAAACGGTTTTAGAGTGAGACCGGTTTCCCCGGCGCTCAGACTGTTCAGCTCAGTGCCTCAGGTCATTCTAGAAATTTCATTTAAGGAAGCCTGAGTACAGAACCAACACCATATGGCTGGCACACAGTGAAACTCTCTCTCCCTTCCCACTACTGTTCCTCTTCCTTTCACTTGCTCTAGTTCAGAGTTGTGTATATGTGTGTAAAGCATGTCTGTGTTTCTTTTTTTTACCTGACATCCCGTTGCACTCAGCCAGGGCCTGTCACAGTTTGAGACACGGCAGCGAAAGCAAAACCGAACAAAAAGGACAGCAGGTAGCAAAACATCCCCTGCAAGCCGAGCCAAAGCCACCAGGTCGCTTTGCTGGTGTTGTTGCCATATGGCAACCTCAGGCAAGCAGGCTTTCTGTTTACCTGCTCTATGCAGGGTCATGTCAGTTTAATTTCTGCTTAACCGCGACATGTTTCCCGTGCCAAGCTGTCCGCATCATCTCCCACAAGAGTCTCACCCCCTCCTGAGTAAAGGATTGGGTGAATCAGGACACATGCATGGGAGCCTGGAATACTCCATTGTCCAGCATGTTTATCTGGGGTTTTTTTTTCAGCTGACAAGTCTTTAAGATTAAGTAACTATATTGTACATCCTTCAATACCAAGCTCAGAAGCTTGTTTGTGTAAAATAGATGTTGAGATCCAAGCATGGCTATTTTCTTTTACTGTACCCCTCTGTCAACCAGTGGTATCTGCCTTCGAAGTCACTGGCCTCAACACAAATTCCAAGGTGTTGCCGTATGAATAATCAAGTTGTTTGCTTCACCCCAAAACATGGTTTATTGTTAAAACTTGATAAAGTTACTTTCACTTATTTTGTCATGTAGCTATGTCCTGTGTCTTATTTTGTATTTTTGTGAGCAAGACCTTAATTATGTCCAGTTTCGCTTAAAGGGTCACTGTGAATGCTGTCAAACAGTTTGTGTCTGTGCATATGCCTGTTTGGACATATCTGCCAAATGTCACATCAGTGAAGCCTTCCGAGGGTGAAAAGCCTCCTTATTGGGTCACACACAATCACAAGTGACCTTTCTTCCCTCTCTGACGCCCATGGCTCAACATAACAACATCAGCTCCCATCAGTCAACGGTACCGCAGTGTGAAAAATCCAATTGCATATGACGTGCCATAGTCTCATCATTAGACCGGTTCAAGCTTCAGTCAGCTGCACTCAAGATAGCAGAAGACCTAAGCAGTGCCATGGTGCCCATTTCTCAGATACCTAGATGGGGTGTTTGCCATATCTGTGGCCAGTGGAATGAAATGAAACCCTGCTGGGAAGCTGTTTTAGAAACAAGTTACTAATGTAAATTTTTTGATTTAGCTTTTATAGTAAGACAGCAGATCCTAAACATGTGTACACTTACAGTACAATCCTTTAAGAACAATCAGGGTTTTTTACAAAAGTGCAATGGTCATAGCTTGTGAATCATACTTTGAACAATGTCTTTTGCCTTCTACCTGAAATTGTCACCAAAGCAAGGGATGATTACAGTACTGTGCAAAAGCCTTAGGGCGTTTTCACATTAGCACTTTTGGAGCGCACCCGGGTTCGATTGACATCAGAGTTCGGTACATTTGGATGATGTGAACGCTGTCTTCCGAACTCGGGTGCGCACCCGCGAAACGTACTCGAGTCCGCTTAAAAAGGGTGGTCTGGGGTTCGTTTCATGTGAACTCCAGATCGGTTCGTTGCTAATGTGAGCACAATCGTATCAAATCGCGGAAGTGAACCGCTGTTAATTACGTATTATATGGAATGTCCCACCAAAACAGACGTGTGTGTTTGTGTGCGTGCACTTACCTTGACAACAAAATGCATAGAATGCTTGCTTGAGTTTTGTTCTTATTTTTTTAAACCTGTGGTTTTGTTTTCAAAGAAATAATACAGAATCGCACTTTCGTCTGTCTGCTGCAAACATACTAAAGTCGTTTCGATGACAACGGTCTGTCCGCCGACGTCAATTTTTGCAGAGGCATTCAGAAAACATCTCTCTGCTTGCAGAGTTAGTCAATCACGCTTGTCGTCTTCTCGTTTACAGCGGTTGCCAAGCAACATGAGAACGCGCTGGCTGCAGCTTGATGATGCAAGCGTACCGCGGTTCGGATGCAAAAATAATATGTGAACACAGTCCATGGGGGGCATGGGGAGGGGGGAGCAAATCGAACTCGGGTTCGGACCAGGCAATCGCACAAAAATGTGAAACCGTCCTTAGGCCACCATTCAAACTTTGGATTTATTGTTTTGGCAATGGTATGTACCATACAGGTGCTTGGCATTAATTAGAATATCATCAAAAAATGTCACTAATTCCATTCAAAAAGTGAAACTTGTATATTATATTCAGTCATTACACACAGACTGATATATTTCAAATGTTTATTTCTTTTAATTTTGATGATTATAACTGACAACTAAGGAAAGTTCCAAATTCAGTATCTCAGAAGATTAAAATATTGTGAAAAGGTTCAATATTGGAGACACCTGGTGCCACACTCTAATCAGCTAATTAACTCAAAACACCTGCAAAAGGCCTTTAAATGGTCTGTCAGTCTAGTTCTGTAGGCTACACAATCATGGGGAAGACTGCTGACTTGACAGTTGTCCAAAAGACGACCATTAACACCTTGTTCAAGTAGGGCAAGACACAAAAGGTCATTGCAAAAGAGGCTGGCTGTTCACAGAGCTCTGTGTCCAAGCACATTAATAGAGAGGCGAAGGGAAGGAAAAGATGTGGTAAAAAAAGTGTTTAAGGCAATAGGAAAAACCACACCCTGGAGAGGATGTGGGGGAGATTTACAAAGAGTGGACTACAGCTGGAGTCAGTGCTTCAAGAACCACTACGCACAGATGTATGCAAGACATGGGTATCAGCTGTCGCAATCCTTGTGTAAGGCCACTCTTGAACAACAGACAGCATCAGAAGCATCAATAAGGACTGGACTGCTGCTGAGTGGTCCAAAGTTATGTTCTCTGATTAAAGTAAATTTTGCATTTCCTTTGGAAATCAGGGTCTGGAGGAAGAGAAAAGAGGCACACAATCCACGTTGCTTGAGGTCCAGTGTAAAGTTTCCACACTCAGTGATGGTTTGGGGTGCCATGTCATCTGCTGGTGTTGGTCCACTGTGTTTTCTGAGGTCCAAGGTCAATGCAGCCGTATACCAGGAAGTTTTAGAACACTTCATGCTTCCTGTTGCTGACCAACTTTATGTAGATGCAGATTTCATTTTCCAACAGGACTTGCAACCTACAAACAGTGCCAAAGCTACCAGTACCTGGTTTAAGGACCATGGTATCCCTGTTCTTAATTGGCCATCAAACTCACCTGACCTTAACCCCATAGAAATCTATGAGGTATTATGAAGAGGAAGATGTGATATGCCAGACCCAACAATGCAGAAGAGCTGAAGGCCACTATCAGAGGAACCTGGGCTCTCTTAACAACTAAAAGCAGTGCCACAGACTGATCGAACCCATGCCTGTAATTCCATTTCCTAACTCCATTGGGGCTCCTTTTGCCTGTAATTCGGGAACCCCAACATAATGTTCATACTTTTCATGTTCATACTTTTCAGTTGGCCCATGAATTTGGGAAAATTACTTTTCATTAGTTGTCAGTTATAATCATCAAAATTAAAAGAAATAAACATTTGAAATATATCAGTGTGTAATGAATGAATGTAATATACAAGTTTCACGTTTTGAATTGAATTAGTGGAATAAATCAACTTTTTAATGATATTCTAATTATATGACCAGCAGAATAGCATACCTGTATATAATTATTTCTTACTTAATAAGAATACAGTTATAGGAAATATGTATTTGGTATGTTAAACACTGATGAAGATGTGGCAAGGTATGTCACACCAAATACTGATTTTGCCTAAAGCCAAACTCTTTCATTCACTTGGATCATTGAGCCTTTTATCTTTGTAAGTTTTTATCTTCTGCAAGTTGTGCAGAGAACCTATCACCAAGTTCATGCAGATTAGCTTAGTTTGATGTGACGTTATAATGACACACCAAAACGTCTCGTATTTAGAAATTGATTACTCTTCTTCTAAAATGTCTTCTTTCTGTATGAGCATATAAATTGATATTAATTGGGTTCACTTCCATAATTAGGGTAGTGACATCAGGCAACATCCAAGTTGTAGGTGCTGAAATATCCTCTGCAATCAGAGGCAGTAACAGGTGTCTGCATGTGCCCACTGGCATCATGCCACGCCACCCGCCATCTTGGCTTCTGCTGCCACTGAGCCTCCTGTCTACAATGGCTGGCACTCGTTGCATTAATTGATTTACTAATCTCTACAAACTGCTCTGACAGCACATATATGTTATCGGTTAAATTGTATAGCTTCCTGTACGCACCTCACGCTACGTTTTAAACTTCCTTTCTGCTCCTGTAATGTTGTGTTTGACAGAGGTATCTTGCATTGAAGGCTATGGTCTTGCCATGTGTGAGAAGAAGATATGGTCAGAGGCCAAGCAATGTTCAGTCTTGTGGCATGTGTGTGTGCGCGCGCTCTGAGTGAAAGGTTGAGGGACCATGTCCCTTTAACGTCAGAAACGACAGCCTGACACCCACACACCCGCCCTTTTTCCATTTCAGATGCAAAGCCGGCAAGCGACGCATGCATATAGTCACAGCAGCAATCTCATCTATGTCCAATCTGTCATGGCACTGCTTTTCATTATTCTTATTTGGAGATAGGGAGTCATTTTTTATAGGCACTTGAGCTGCAGAGCGCGGCCGGCCGCTCTCTGGTCAGGCAGACGTGTCACTTTCCCTGCATGAATCTAGGTCAAGGCGAAAGAAAGAGAGAGAGAAAGCATGAGGAGATGGAAAAGGGCTCACGGCATTTCTGAGAGGCAAATGAACTGATGAAATTATTGAAATTCGGCCGTGCTGTAAGAGGGGGAAGGGAGCAAGCGGTGGTCAGCCTTATACCTACGTGACAACCAGTCTATGTCTATTTTCTCTCTCTCTCTACCTCCACCTGTCTAATATAGACACACACATACAGAGCCCGAACAGCTACATTGCAGTATGCGCTGAAATGCATGCATAATCAGAATCTTTACCATGTTAAACATGCTGAAATCTGGACCGGAGTGTGTACTGCAATACAGAGAAAGCGAGTCTCTGTAATGGCTGTCACCTCTGTTGGGCGACTGAGGTTCTGTTTTTCCTACTGGAATGACGTTGTCTTGGTTGCAACGCGCATTTAACATACATTTATCATCTGCATAAACACTCGCCAATATTCAGCTAGCAACTGCGGAGGTGGCCTTGTACGTGTGCGTGTGCGCGTGTGTTTGATGCATCCAGATGTCACTGTCAGGAGGCGGCAGGGGTGGGTTTAAGGTGACCTGTTTTAAATATAGACAGTGTCATGACAAGATGCCACGCTCGACTTATAAAGCTGATTTGCATAACATCCTTTTGTGATTTTTCTTTTTTCACACACTCTCTCCTCTCATGCACACAGAGGACAAAGATGTTGTTCTTCTTCGTTCCCCTCGTGGTGAACGTAGAAAACATTTTTAGTGTCGGGACATTATGCAAGACAATTTGTGGCTATTAGTGGTTGTAATTTTGAGAAATAGATATTCATTTGTCAAACTATTTTTACTCTTTTGGATAAAAATCTGTTCCCATGTGATCATACCCATGTGGTGGTGGGTTAGGTAAATGAAAAACCTTTTAAAGGGACACTCCACTTTTTTTTTAAATAGGCTCATTTAAACATTAGATTTTTACAGTTTTGGAATCCATTCAGCTGATCTCCGGGTCTGGCGCTACCACTTTTAGCATAGCTTAGCATAATCCATTGAATCTGATTAGACCATTAGCATTGCTCAAAAATGACCAAAGAGTTTCAATATTTTTCTATTTAAAACTTGACTCTTACATCGTGTACTAAGAGCGACGTAAAATTAAAAGTTGTGATTTTCTAGACAGATATGTCTAGGAACTATATTTCACTCTGGCATAATAATCAAGGACTTTGCTGCCGTGCCATGGTTGCAGCAGGCGCAATGATATTACGCAGCGTATTAGGGTTCTGTAACCCTTTCAAAAACCCTTTTTATAAATTTTAATAGCAGGGGACTATTTTCGGCACTGCTTAATATCATTAATAAAATATCGTAACTCTTTGGTTATTTTTGAGCGCGATGCTAAATGGTCTAATCGGATTCAATGTATTATGCTAAGCTATGCTAAAAGTGGTACCGCCAGACCCAGAGATCGGCTGAATGGATTCCAAAACAGTAAAAATCTAACTCTAGGGGAGCTGGAAAATGAACCTATTTCTTAAAAAAAGTGGAGTGTCTTTGGAAATGTCATGTGGTTTCCATGACTGTTGCATTAATTTTTTTTTTTTTTTGCATTACATCCTGAAAAGAGTTAACGGTCACACTTTATTTTAAGGCATCACTGTTACAGTGTAATTATACATTTAAGTACCAAGTAATCATCATTAACAACATGTACTTACTATAGGGTTGGGGTTAGGATTAGGGTTTGGTTTAGGGTTAGTTGCATGTAATTATGCATAATTAACTGTTATTACTATAATAATTACATGTAACATGTGTAACAAAGACACCGTAAAATAAAGTGTTACAGAGTTAACACTCACGTGCAGTAATTTCTGATGTAACATCACTAAACAATCACTATAGAAATATATCCACTAGTTATAGTTATTAAAAGCCCAGTTGTTATTTTTAATGACATCCACAAGATTATACAAAATATATGTTCTGTAATAACTTATCGTTATAAATTGATTTATTAAAAGTCATTTGCAACCATTTCTTTCCTTTTTTCTGCCTAAGGCCTTGGTCTTCGTGTCTTATAGAGATGCATACAATGGACGTGCAATAGCAGGTTCAGAGAGCTTTCAAAATTTCAGTTTATTGTTGCGTAGCAGCCAGTCAAGAGGATCGTATGAAGCCGATGCCTTATGTTTAGAGCTTTGAATTGACACGTTTTTCTCTATTTGCTTGTATTGTAGCTTCATGTTTGTCATGCAGACCATCCAATCCACAATTCATGTCATACTGTGCACCAGGATTTTCCTGTTTTGTAGAAGATAAAAATTGATCCATACAGGCAATAACACATGATTTCAGCCCGCTTTACAGAGAGGACAGATCCAATGTGATGTGATGTGTTGTATGCATGGCAGCAATTGAACATACAGATACAGTGTGCATATGTAAAAGACACAGTATGTACAACCATTTCTTTGCATACATTTCTCTCTTTGGCTTGGCTGCAAATGTAGATATTTTCTGAATGCGAGACATGTATAATGCAGGAAAGATCATGTGCGTCAAAGATGGCACAGTACAATGTCATGGGGGTTAACAGTGCTAAAACGCTGGTTTGTAAGCTTATAACATTGCTTCAGGTCGGAGATCACATATTATACGATTAAAGCTCACTTTCTATTGAGATCTCATCATCTCCTAAAGAAATTAAACCAAGACTTGCTTTAGGTTTAAGTCTAGTTTTCTTATTCAGTAATGGCAAGTGTGTAGAGAGTGGATTTTATTGCAAATTACATTCACATATTTATTCACCATTTCTTGCTTTCCTGCAAATGCAAGGCACGGCTGAAGTGCATTTGTGGTTTAATTTCTATTTGACAGCAAGATTAAAATGCTTGCAGTATATCATGCATAAAAACATATCAGCTTTCCATTAGTGAACTGCAGACTGAGAGTCGGGGTGTTTAAAACACTTACCTGTTTTATAAATGTGTGGAGCACAAATATGCTCAATTTTATATACATCATCCTGACCTCAATTCCATTAACTCGTAAACAAAAGGCAGAAAGTGAGAGATCAGCCTTGTTAGCCTAACGGAAAGGTGAAGTTACATGTGCAAGGAGGTCAGAGTCGACTTTATATCCCTGGACACACAGACACAAATGCATTATAGTGAATTATTTATGAAAATCCATCATGACTGGCCCTTCAGTGTACTGACATCCATGCTCCGTTTGTCCTGGGAAGATGAGTAATGATGTTTAAATGATGTCTCCAGCAGGAAAGTATTTTATACTGTACTGTAACACTTTGGTAAAAAGGAACAAATGGCCAGCAATTTTACAGTGGATTGCAAGAAAATACATAAGAAATATCAAATCAAACTTTAAAGGATTAGTCAATTTTCTTAAAAGAAAAATCCAGATAATTGACTCACCACCATGTCATCCAAAATGTTGATGTCTTTCTTTGTTCAGTCGAGAAGAAATTATGTTTTTTGAGGAAAACATTGAAGGATTTTTCTAATTTTAATGGACTTTAATAGAGCCCAACATTTAATACTTAATTCAACACTTAACAGTTTTTTTCAAAGGACTATAAACAATCCCAAACGAGGCATAAGGGTCTTATCTAGCAAAACGATTATCATTTTTGACAAGAAAAATAAAAAATATGTACTTTTAAACCACAACATTTCATTTAGGTCCGGTCCAGCGCGACCTAACGCAAATGGGTAGTGACGTAGGGAGGTCACGTGTTACATATATTAAACGCACATTTGCAGACCATTTTAAGCAATAAACTGACACAAAGACATTAATTAGTATCAGTTGACATACAACAACGTAGGAACGGTCCTCTTTCTCAACACATGTAAACACTGGGGCGGAGTTTTGCGTTCGTCCTCAGTGACCTCTTGACGTGATGACGTATTGCGTTGGGTCACGCTAGCGCATCACGACCGGATCTAGACGAGAAGTTGTGCTTTAAAAGTGTATATTTGTCATTTTTATTGTGAAAAATTCCAGTGGTTTTGCTGGATGGGACCCTTGTGCCTCGTTTGGGATTGTTTGTAGTCCTTTGAAACTCCGTTGAAAAAAACTGTTGAGTTAAGTATTAAATGTTGGGCTCTATTAAAGTCCATTAAAATTAGAAAAATCCTGCAATGTTTTCCTCAAAAAACATAATTTCTCGACTGAACAAAGAAAGACATCAACATTTTGGATGACATGGTGGTGAGTAAATTATCTGGATTTTTCTTTTAAGAAAATTGACTAATCCTTTAATGTTTCTCAAAGTACAGGAAGTCTCCTTTTTAATACTAAACAATTTTTTAGCTTAAAGCTTTTGCATTATCTGTATATAAGCTGGACTCTGGCCTGTTCATAACCCTTTAAAATTAGAGAAATGCATTTTTGTGACTATCATAAAAGCTCATGACCTACTGCAGACCTTAAAAAATGTTGCACGCATTCCCTCGCTCTCTCACTCTTGCTCACCTCCATAAAAGGAGATCTTCCTGTCGCCAGCAGCCCTAAACGGGCACGGTTGCCATTTATCCCTCTAGCACTTTCCTCTTGTCCATTTCATCCCTCTCTTCTTCTTCCTCATCCATCCATCCCATCGTCCCTCCCTTCTTTCCATTCCCCGGTCTGTCATCAATCTCGCTAAAATGACAGCCGACAGATGTTAGCCTTTGCAAAGATCAAATCCATGGCTGGAGGGCTGCTCACTGCGGAGATGGGTAGCCACTGAGACGCAGGGCCACAGCGGTGGCACCAACGTACACACACACACACATCACGCTCATCTCGCCCGGCCTTTGCATTCGTCTGTGTCTTCATTGCCCTCACACAAACACACCTCACCAGAACTGA
The DNA here is from genome assembly GCF_027580225.2 of Misgurnus anguillicaudatus. Lineage (NCBI taxonomy): Eukaryota > Metazoa > Chordata > Actinopteri > Cypriniformes > Cobitidae > Misgurnus > Misgurnus anguillicaudatus. The sequence goes on along the minus strand of NC_073347.2, from coordinate 20,903,080 downwards.
AGCTTAAATGTGTTTTGACATGAGGGCAGGGTGGCATAGAGGCAGGGCTGTCAAGATGGGCAGCTGGAGGGGACAGTCATCTTTACTAAGTTGTGTTGAAGTTCAGGAATGAAGAAATATTGTTTTTGTGGCAGTGTGTTTTATGGTGTCCAGTAAACTGAAGCATATTTTAGTTGTGTGTACTGTATGTTTGTGAAGATCTGAGCCAGGTAATGTACGTGTATGACATGTTTACCTGTCTGGCTGCAGTTAGCTGCAGGCTAGCATGAGTATTTATATGACAGCAGGTTTTGGTCATGTATCTCATTTGAGCTTTGATGACTCACATGGGTCACAGAAAGGCCCAGTGATGACTTAATTTCCTCTGGGCCACCGGCCTTCAGCTCGGTCCATATACAACACTGTGTGACACTGGCTATGATTACAAAAAAAAAATGCACACAATTTTATCAATCCGACTGAATTTAATATGATTGAAGGTTACGACAATACAGTTTACACGCACCCTAAACATTGCAATCTGATTTAAATGTTCGCTTAAATGTAAATTTTATAGAATCCGAACTCTGCGCAAGCACACAGCCAGGGTTGCCAGATTTGCGTATCAAAACCATCCAATTGGACATTCAAAACTAGCCCAAAAGCATCCCAATGACTGCCCACAGCCATTAAAACATAATAACTAATTAACAAAATTATTTAATCTTTAACCCGCAGAAAAAAACTTTCTGTGACAAGAATCATGTGATAATTATAAGACGTGAACTTGAAGACAAATGTTCTGCGCATGTGCACAATGTATTTTGTATCCGATTGAGAAATACTACAATTCATGCGTTTACATGCGCACTTTTCTCCTGCTGATCGGATCACAGATGGGAGTACACCACCCCCTTCAATACGATCCAAATTTGCATCCAATCATCTTCAATCATATTGATTAAAGTGTTTACATGAAGACTTTTCAATACAATTGAGCCATCAATATGATTACAAACAGATTATTCGGTTACATGTAAACGTACCTACTGTGTGTTTGTGTGCTTCTGACGTAACAATACTTTAAAAGTGAATTTGTGAAAAGATTCCCAGAAATTCCCATTTGGGAATGTTCTCACAATAGAGGGTATGCACGTGACGTCACCTTTGGTGAAAGTGACTGCTGTTACGCCCACTGAGTGGCAAAAAGTCTGAGTGACAGCATTAGCAAGTAGCAGAGTGGCAATCGGGAGAGTAGGGACATTTCCTGGTGGGCCGGTCTGATAATAGTTATACATTGCGAGTTTTATTAGCAACACCGTCTGGCGGCCTGATATGCGGCCTGATGTAAGAAATATTCTTACAGTTATTGAAAGATGCACACATTATCCCATTTATTACTTCCTGTTTATGAGCACGTCCGACCGTATTTTTTATTTCTTTTTTGACCACCGAGGGCCGGTGGTCTACGAAATTTCCCCGTAGATTTCTTTGTCCCACTCCGTCCCTGGCATTAGCATAACGTGGAAAACGCGTCTAAAATGGGAAAAGTACTTGTGTGATCGACTGTGCTAACAGATTCAACAAAAATTTGGAGCGGTCATTTTTCAGACTGCAAAAAACACTTAAAGAAGAAGTAGCAGTAGCCATATGTCAGGTAGGCTATGTAAAATTTTGGGATAAAAATCCTATAATAAATACACTAATGAATACTCTTATTCTGTGTAATTGCAAAGTTTTGTCAGTGAGCCTTCATTTCAAAACATCCATTATGATGATCCTTATGTTCTACAAAGGTGGGATGGTCTAATAGTGTTAGGCAAGACAAACATATGTATCAGGAAAAGCAATGTCTGGCCATATTCCATTGTCCACAGACTACTTGTTGTTTGGCAGGTTGTTAGGGTCACTGTTAGGCCAACTTAATTCAATTTAAGCTGATAATAGTCAGTTTTACTGGCAGCTGCTATGAAAACCAGCCATTTTGTTGAATGTCTTGCCACTCAACAGGGAGAGCTCCGGCGTGGTCACATGGAAAAGGGACGTTGTTGCATGCCCTATAGTTCAATAATAGTTCAGTCAATCCACTTGTTTTGCTTTTTTCACCTTTTTGTGTGTAAATAAATGTATTTTTCTATGATAAATTATGCTATTTATGATCTACTTTAAAACCAAAAACATATGATTTGAAATGGATTTACTTTTATGGATAAAGTGTTCTTTTAATTTTAAATAAGAAATTAATGGTAAGCCCCAATTAGGTATCTAAACAATGTAAATGACAATAAAGGTAAATGTCTCTACTCTCTCTAAAGTCTTGCTTCATTAAGCTAAACTTGTGTGACAGTCAATGGCAGGGTTCAACTGTGTCCTAGTGAATGATGAGTTTGATTCGTGTATTTTTATGACCTGAAACAATATCAGTGACAGTTTGACAGACATGACTGCTGCTTTCCAATAGACTGCAGAGGACAGGCTGCTATCAAATAATGACAATTTATTCAACATCCAGTAGAAGCTATAATAGTGATTACAAAGCACTTATAGAAGATTCAGGCAGTTTTAAAAGACCCTGACACTTTTGCTTTACTTGCACTTAACTCTTAGGTGGGTTGTTTAGCAGGTGCTCTGACAAACGTTTAACTTAACTAAAAATAAAACAGATATCAGACGTTCATTAAATTACATTGTTTCAGTTCCTCTTTAAGAAAGGAAACGCATTTGCCTGTTTGTATACATAGTGTTTTATCACATGTTTTAGGAATGCTGAGTCCTCTACATTACACTGGTATGAGTGTTAGATCTGTTTAACATTAAACATAAACTACAGTAGCAGGACTACATTGTGCTATCACATTGACAGTCTCTCTGTTGTGTAAAGTTACTAGTTTGCTGTTAATAAGTTGCTTTAATGTTGCTTCATACTGTATAGTGTATACAGTTCTGTTGATAAATTGGTTTACAGTACATTTTCAATGTATTTTCTGCCGAGTTCAGCATGCTATGCGTGACAAAAATAGAATCGGCCCCGAAACTCTACTTACATTATTGCTTCTGCTTTGCTTAAACAACAGAGCTGGGCTGCTTTTGTGGCCTGTGAGAATACTGTAACCTGTAAACATGGATGTTTTGAATAAATACATACTGCTTGGGTATGTGATGTTAAACAAGCTTCAAAGAAAGCACAAAGGAAAAGGTTGCAGAATAATGAGGTGAAGGTTGTGACTAAAGGTTAGAGGTCTTAAATAGGAACACTTACATGCAAACAATTGGTGCTAAATAGCACTAAAAGTGGTTTACTGGCTCGTAATCATATGGGAACCACTTTAAGTGGTGTATACTGTAGTAAATACAATATGTAGGGTGGTCCTTATTTTTCAACTTTTAAAATGTCATGCTCTCACCCCACCAATATGTTTGAATAAATAAATAAAAAATAAAAAATTTAAATTAATTTAAAATAAAAAAATTAATTAATATTTAGAGGTTGCTCAAGACCTTTGAAATTTAACACACATGTGATACTTTGTGCTAGCATGTATAATTGTTTAATAATATACTTATGGCAGCAATGGACTTATTTGACCATGCTCCATGCAATTAAAACTCTTTCAAAGCAAGAAAGCTTCAATGTGAATGAAGCACAATAGACAATACACACTGAGACAATGGCTGAAGCAACACGAAGCAAGCCCGCTATATGGTTACTCAGATCAGAAGAGATCGAAATAACTGGAACAAAGTTACCCTCCAAAAAGCAAGTTTTATGTGTGTTGTGCGTTTTTAAGTGGTACAGTTTTTGCAAAATGTGATTTCGGAAATAGTCAAAGGCTTTGAGCAACCTCTAGATATTGTAGGAACAATTCAAAATTTTGCAGTGTTTTTATTGATATCCTAACACATGTGGGGGGGGGGGTCGAACATTTATTAAAAAAATTTGACCCATTATAAGGACCACCCTAATATAGAACCATATGGTGCTACAGTATGTAGAACCATACAGGTAAGTGGTGCTATAGTCATGCTATAGCACCACATATGGTTCTACATGGGTGCTCCCCTATGATTACAATCTAGTGAACCGCATTAAGTGATATTTAGCACCACTTTTTAAAGTGAATGATGTGTCAGGATCAACAAAAGATGTTGATCTTATTCGACCAGGAGAGGATGTGGTGTACAGGTGCTGGAGTGTCTACACATTGCCTCCTTTGATTTCCGAGTTGGGCCACGTAGGGATGGTAGGGTGTATGAGGGGAGCTGTGGGTGTGATGACAGGGGCTGGCTACACTTTAGTAGGGGCGTAAAAGACAAGAAGGGCAGTTCCTCCCAGCAGATGTCACTAACAAGCAAGTGTTGTTGTGTCTACAGCCCTGGGCAGTACAGACAGGCAGACCCACATGCTGCTGTGGAACACATATAACTTTACAAGGTAGCAGTAACAAACTTCCTAATACTGAGTTTCAATTGCACGCAACTCTCAGAGCATACCAAATCAAACACACAACCTTTCAGCTTCAACAATGACACTGTCTACTACCCTATAGCCTATGACAGCTATGCTGAGTTTGGGCATGATTCATTTTTTGTCTCTTTTCTTCTCTCTGTATTGACCCATACAGTATGTGAAGTCCTGGTGATGTTAGCAAGGGGAAGGTGAGGCCAAGTGCAGGAGGGGAAGGAGAAACACATGGGACTAAATATTGATTGAGGTCTGACATTGATTTAGCTGTGCTTGATTCACAATACCAGGCCACCGTATGCATGCATATAGATCTATATGTGTCCGTCCCAAAAGATGAGTCTCTCTCTCTCCCTCTCTCTTTGCATCTCTCGCTGCTGGAGAGGGAAAAGGAATAAGAGGAGCCCCCTTTAGCCTGTACTCTTTTGTTTTTTGTTGTTCTTTTGTTTCTTTTCATCGTTAATCCTCGGGCTCTGACCAGGGGATGTCACATTGGTCTCTCTCTTTCTCACCCCTCACCCCCTCGCTGCCTTTTTCTTACCATTCTTTCATCTCATGTGAGGAAATCTATTGCTCGGAGGTTGCTCATTCATTGCTCATGTGACTTAATAGTCTTAGAGATAGTGTTGCTTTATTTAAGGATCAACTTTGTCAGTTTATTCCCTCTAAAATCCTTTAGGAAAGGCAAAAGCAACACCAGTGAGAGCTTGTGGATGAGATACTGTGATGTGAGAGTGTAGAGATTTGTAATGGTTATAGAAGCTATGCAATGTGTATGAAAGTAATGCGGATAACAAATCAGATAACATGTATTTTGGAAAATTAAAAAAAAAGACTTCATATTGAAATGTCAGACAAATCTGAGCATAGTTTGAGACATACTTGAGATTTCTTCCAAGGGGCTGTTTACAAGATATTGGGTCTCATTCACTTAACATGTGCAAGCACAAATTTGTGCGTGAGATGTGCGCACGGATGTTTTCACGAACAAATCGTGATTCAACAAAATTCCTTTTAAATGTACGCAAAAATTCAAGAAAACCTAAAACCACTCGTACGCAATAATCACATACGCTATAATCAAATACGAGGCTATAATTATACAAGCCTATATCACTAAATTATGTAACTAATAGCATACGTGAATAATTATGTACCAGCGTGACAATGTACCAGCGTGACAATGTCACGTTTTGCTGCGTTTGAGCGTGAGCATGTCACGCTTTTCTGTTTGTGTCAGAAAACGTTTTTGTCCTATTTTCAAACCATTGTCGCTTCGGTTTAGGGTTATATTTGGTGTTTGCTTTAGTATGTCACTTTAAGTATTGGTTTATAAAAAAAACATATTCTTTTATATTTTCTAAACTTTAACCAATTGTCGCCTGACGTTGGGGTTAGAGTTGGGTTTGGGTAGGGATGTCATTTTATGTAAATCTAACCCTAAACCGAAGCGACAATGGTAAGAAATTAGTTAAGTAACCAATACGTGACAGTGACACAAACAGAAAAGCGTGACATGATCACGCTCAAACGCGGCAAAACGTGACATTGTCACGCTGGTCCATACGTGCCTATAGGTACATAATTTCATGATATTGGGTTGAATTATAATATTTATAATAATGTTGATATATCAAATTTACATGATTATATTTAATATTGTAATATTTTCTTTATTATATATTAATAAACATAATCTATATTATTATTATTATTATTATTTTATACATATTACATATTATTATAGCCTACTTATTTTTTTAAACATATAAAGAAGATGCGCGTAATGACAAATCTTCACGCTTTCCTTCCTCACTTTTTAAATCTCTAAATGAAATGCCTGCTTAATGCCTAATGTAACCTAAACACCAATCGCTTGATCTCCTGTCTGTTTTATTTTAGATACAGATGCGCATCTCTGACATATTAATTAAATGTCATATTTGTAAACGCATACAGTACTTATTTAATGTTACTCTGGTTGGTGGACAGCACTTGCTTCCTCCAGCGACAGCAAAACCTCCCAAATAAAAAATGCAAAGCAAAACGGAACTTTACAGATAATAAATATGATCAGGGATTTCTTTTCGAATTCTTTTGCTTTTATGACAAACAGCTCTAAAGTTTTCTGTGGACTGGTGCTGCGCTATGGAAAGCCCTTATATGGAGCTGGTTTGGGCGTGAATTATGCAAATTACCAACGTCGTGCACGCGGCCGCTCATGTAGAACACTCCAAATTCACTAACGTAAGAACAAGTATAAGAACAAACTCATGTGTGTACGCGCGTGTTGTGAATTAGCCAGAAAGTTTTCGTGAAAAGTTCAAGTGTGCGTATAAATACGAAAAGCGTACGCAATTATTAGTGAATGAGACCCATTGTTTTCAACCATAAAGTTTTTCTTTCCATCCATTATTACTTCTAGGGAAGCTTGTCATTAGTGCATAAAAATCAAAAATCAAGGTAGCTGGTCAGTTATTATACTAGTTGACCTTCGTGACCCATTCCAAGTATACCTTCCCTCACTTACACATCAGATGATCCCACCTCTCTCTCTCTCTGGCTGTTCCCAAAAAGCCTAACCATGGTGAGTTAAGGGATTGAGAGATTTTAAAAAAGGAGGGGGTCACAGATGCAGACGACAGGGAGGGGGTGACATGAGGGGTTAAGTTCAAGGGCAGGGGCTGGGAACACAGACTCGTAAACATGCCGAATGGTATGCGAGCAATAAAGGCATAAAGGTTAGCATGAGGGTTCGCTGTACAATAAACAGCCCCCATTACCTGCTTTGTTTATACAGATAAAGAATCCACTGTAAAATCTCTGGATGGCGGATGTAACGCTCAACTTCTCTGAGGACAAGTGGCGAGGATGGGGGTTTGGAGGGGGGCTGTGAGGGGTTTATGAGGTGCTCTGAGAAACACTATGGAAAAAAACACAAATCGTTACTAATGACATTTACAAGCGCAAGAAAGCATTGTACACAGATGCTTCACGTGCACTTTGCTAAAATGAAGGGACGAGAGAGAGAGAAAAAACAAAGGCACAGAGTTGTTTTAATGGAGTGCTACGTCACTTTTTAGTGGAGTAATGGAAGGGTAAGTGGGCCTATTCTCTTTTTTGTGGACCTGCAGACCAATATGTCTTCGTCGTTTTTCTCTGAAAGAACATAAAAAGACTTGAGGGGTCAAATAAACAAACACGCACGGCACACACAACCACACAACTTCTGATATGATCTACAGGGTCACGAAATAAAATAATCATTCCACTTCCAGGAACTTTGGCAAATGTTGCTCTGGGTTCTTTTTATTCCCAAATACATAAGTATAAACAAATAATTAAATAAGAAAAATAATCTCATTTTCCCACGTGGTTCCTTAAAATGTTTCTGTCATTCTTTAAGTTTTGTGTATTGATTAAGTCAATATATGTTTTAGGGTGAAGTGCAAAAAATCCCATCATTTTTTAAAGATTAAAGCCTAACACCACCCCGTATAAGAAAGACAGGAAAGAATGTGTGAAAAGAAAGAAGTTCTTCAGTTTTCTCACTCTTTCACTGTCAGTAATGTTGTAGTGTTGACAGTCAGGGTGTGAGCTCAGCTCCAAGGCCTCAATCACTCAACACAGAAGTCATTTATAACGGAAGTGTTTTCATCAAAACACTGATATTGCTTTCATACCAACACGTCGTGATTTAAAAGTAGGCAGAGCTTTGCCGGGTCAGGTCGGGTTTCTCCTGGCAGTAGAAGTTAATAAGTGTCCGGTGTATACACTAATAAGGTGTCAGGGTTCATTTTAGCCTGCCGGAGTGCGCGCCTGCTCCCAGCTGCCCTCTTTGCACATATGGAGCTCTGCTATCAAGATGGTTGCCATGCCAGCCTGGGAGATTTGCATGTGTGTTATCTATTTAAATAAATTCTCAGGGTTTATAAGCGCTATAATGCATCTTGGCCGGGCTCAGCTCATTGCTAATTTATAGGCAGTCTACTGTGTCTGGGGCTGATGACACCATCTGAAGCATGTAGTCTAGACGACATTGAACCCACTGTCCGTGGGGTAATTGTTTTATGCAAATGAAAAAATCCAAGGGTGACATGTTCCTCGTGCATCCGTGTAATTTGATTGAGGTGTGCTAAGACTGCTGCCAGCCCCGTATGCCTTTACTTTATTATTATTGTTATTATGGTGATTATGATTGTGTGCAGGCTGATGGGCAGAGGGTTGGGTTTTGCTGCTGGCTGGATAGAGAGTGAAAGATCTCGGAGCCTTGGGGTTGTATCTCCTCTCTGTCTTTGTGTCACAGATAATTCATGTACACTCGCATAGAACTCTTCATGCTATATTCATGGCTTGATGGATTTTTCCAATATTACATGGCTTTGTTTTTGTTGCCAGTGACTACTGGCAAGACAAACGCTGGTGAAAAATGTATAATGGCACAGAGTAGTGATTTGGTGTTTCTTAAGTAAATTCAGTGTCGGGCTTTCTCTGTTGATGTCTGTGGGAAAGTTAAAGAGGGAGGTAGGGGCCCCTGTTGGCCCTGGCATGGTGTCCTTGAGACATGAAGGGATGATTTGTTTTGTGACATTCTTATAGTGGGTGGGTGTGTTGAGTGGAACAAAAACTAAATTATTATTATTATTAATAATAATAATAATATTGAGAAGAAGAATAAGAAGAAATGAAGGTAAATGTACTGTAAAAAAAATGCAGCATGAACTTAATTTTGCAAATCGATTCAACCGACTTTTTTAATGTTCTGACTTGTGATATGTTGACATAACTGAGAAAAACTAATTGAATTTGTTTAACTTAATTTGTTAAGGTAAAGTAACATAAAAATATTTGTTGACTTGATATTATTTTTACAGTGTGATTACAATAATTTTATAAAAGTCAAAATCAAGCATAAAGTTTCTGTGACTTATATGGTATATTCTAGGTCTTTTAAAGAGCATCTATTGTCCGATTCACGTTTTTACATTTCCTTTGGTGTGTAAGTGTTTATTAGTACATTAACGATATGCAAAAGGTACATACCCCAAAGTAAACGATAACGCGAGTTATCGTCTCCAACGTAAATCTCTTTTCTTGGACTACAACAAAAACACGGATTATAGGCAACAGTTTAATTCCTGGGATCGGTGATGTAGACAAGACTGACATTATCATAATTCACCCCGCTTCGTAATCACAGTCTGTAAGTAACTCCTGTTAGCATTGTGACCGAATCTTTCAACATGGTAAGGAGCATCACATTTCCAGCTGAAGTCAGAGGTATTCAGACCAATCACAACGTACAGATCAGCTGGCCAATCAGAGACACAGAGCTTTTCAAATCCATGCGTTTCAGGAAGATAGTGAAATCTGGAGCTACAAAAATGTACGCTATGTGAAAAATGTGGATAATGTTTTTTTTTAGCCATTAAAGGGATAGTTCGCCCAAAAATGTTATTAAAACCCACAATTTACTCACCCCAAGCTGTCTGAGATGCATATGTCCATCATTTTTCAGACAAACACATTTTCAGTTATTTTAGAAAATGTTTTAGATCTTTCAGTTAATCAAATGTAAAGTTACGGGGTCCACGTCCTTCAAGTCCAAAAAAATGTGCATCCAAAATAAATCCAAACGGCTCAACGATGATAAACAAATGCCTTCTGAGGGTAATCCGCGCGTTGTTGTTGTAGAAATATCCAAATTTAAAACTTTATAAACGAAAATAACTAGCTTCTGGTAAAGCCGCCATCACAGTCGCTTCCGCATTCAAAATGAGAACGTACGCAGTTTATGGAGGGTTCTATGCTGCTGCTCTGCGCCCCCGCCCTCCAAATTTGTCATATGTCACTAAGTGCGTACACTACGCTGATACTCTCTCCTGAATACAGAGGAGTCTAAGTAACCGGAAGCTATAGTTATTTTCATTTATAAAGTTTTAAATTTGGATATTTCTACAACAAAACGGCGCGGATTACCCTAAGAAGGCCTTTGTTTATCATCGGATGCACATTTTTTTGGAATTGAAGGATGTGGACCCCGTAACTTTACATTTGATTAACTGAAAGACCTAAAACATTTTCTAAAATAACTGAAAATGTGTTCGTCTAAACAACGATGGACATATGCATCTCGGACAGCCTGGGGGTGAGTAAATCATGGGTGTCATATCATTTTTCGCCGAACTATCCCTTTAACCATACAGACACATTGTATTATACCAAAAACACAAAATAACATTATTTTTTAGCAATAAAATAATTGCTCTTTAAAGCCATATGATAGCCATGCGGTTTGAGAGGACCAAACGTTTTTTTTTTTTATCCGATTCATATTTTTGCATATACAAATATCTACTTTTATTGCGTGTCTAAGAGCGGTGTGAAAATCTTTTGTGTTCCTTGTAGCAAAAGGACACTCAAACTATAGGAACATCATGATGGCTGAAATACATTTAAACAAATATTTGTCATTGATTGATTCTTTCATATTTTTTCTTTAGATTTTTATTCTTACTATACTTCACTGCAATAGTTTAACAACCCTGATGCATCCAATATTGGTTTAAGCACATTTGCAGTTCCAGGTGCCAGAGAAGAGAGTGTTTTATGGGTTAGGTGACCGTGTTTCTATCGCTAGGTGAGGAATGGCTAGGCTTCGTGGTGCCTCCTCCTGACCTTTCACGCTGGCCTGCTCTGCATACGCATTTGACTAATAACGACCCCTTTAATTATCAGAACCCAGTGCATGCGGCAGCCCAGACTATCATAAATCTCATGTAGAGACAGCACAGGACCAAGGACAGATCTCCACACTTACACCCCAGATACACTGTGAGCCAACACTGAAGCAAATGCTTATGAAAAGCTGTAGTCTACAGTAACAACAGCCTTTGACTCGCCAGCAATGTAGACAACTTTGCTGATCATATCAACGCCGTTCTTGCTCCTCACTTCCGTGTCTGTATAGATAATAATTCACTAGATCTGCCCTTTTGATCCCTAGTCCTGACTATGACACATAGCATCACACATCCAGTCCTAGTCTTTCTCTTTGTCCCTCTCTGGCTTTCTGTTATTCACAAGGGGGAAATCACATTGTATACACGTGACAGTGAGGTTCATCACTACAGAGCATGACCCCGGTGTCTGGGAGAGAAAGCTCTTTGTTTGGACGACAGGCGTTTCAGTGATGCTCTATTGTCAGCGAGACAGGACTTTAAGAAGAAAGGCCATTAATGTGCACAGAGGGCTGCCTGGATCAGCTCTGCTGAAGGCTTCGCATTTAAACATGCAGAGACACCATTAATTACTGTTTAGGTCAGAAGAGGAGCTCGGAACATGAGACCAAACTGTCATCTATAAAACAAATGAATGGTGGTAATTATCAAATGCAAGAAAATAATGTAGACAATTTATTAAAACAAATAAAATTATGGATTATTATAATAATTAATGTAATACAACGACTATAATAATAATAATAATAATAATAATAATAATAATAATAATAATAATAATAATAATAATAATAATAATAATAATAATAATAATAATAATAATAATAATTATTATTATTATTATTATTATTATTATTATTATTATTATTATAAGCAAAACAGTAGCAATAGTAATAATAATAATAATAATAATAATAATAATAATAATAATAATAATAATAACAACAACAACAACAACAACAACAACAATAACAACAACAACAACAACAACAATAATTATTATTATTATTATTATTATTATTATTATTATTATTATTATTATAAGCAAAACAGTAGCAATAATAATAATAATAATAATAATAATAATAATAACAACAACAACAACAACAACAACAACAACAACAACAACAATAATAATAATAATAATTATTATTATTATTATTATTATTAATATTATTATTATAAGCAAAACAGTAGCAATAGTAATAGTAATAGTAATAGTAATAATAATAATAATGTTTATTATTATTATTATTATTATTATTATTATTATTATTATTATTATGCTTACGATAATAATAATAAAAAATAATAATAATAATAATAATAATAATAATAATAATGATAATAATAATAATAATAATAATAATTATTATTATTATTATTATTATTATTATTATTATTATTATATTTTTATTATTATTATTATCGTAAGCATAATAATAATAATAATAATAATAATAATAATAATAATAATAATAAATAACGTTTATATGCATATAAATAATAATAATTCACTACTCATTGCAGAGAGTAAATAATAAGAGAATAAAAGTGAATGAGAGTCATATTACTGTGACATTGAAACCCTGTAATGAATTTCCTGTCAGAAGTATATACGTCTTTATTAAGCACTTAAAAATGGTCTTCAGTCCATTAGTCTCTAGAGAGTCATGCTAACTCGAATAACTCACAGAATGACATCATGCACACACATGCAGTACAGAGGGAAGGTAGATAGCTAGGTAGGTTGTCCTCACCCGAATTGCATGTGAGCTGATTGTAATGGTGCTTCTGTCTCAGCCCCCTGGGAGGAACCAAAGATACGACTCTGCATCAAAGCATGGGAAGCATTTCTCCCAAGGTCATGGTCAACCTCAGCCCTACCCAACTGACCCTGCGAGGTCACTCTGTTCAGCACACCGTGACGGTCGGGACCAAAGCTGCATACTTGCACACAGACATCTACACACAGTCCAGTGAGGATATAAAATCAGCATGTTTATTTTTAGAAAATATTTTCGAGTGTAGGTTGTCCACTTATTAGATACTAATGAAGCACCATGAGTTGATTTATCGCTGGCCTCATCTTACAAGTGTCTGATTTATTAGTGGTTTAATCTTTGGATATTCTGTTTTAAAAGACCTCTACTTACATATCTCTGTAACTTTTTAATTTATGTTTTTAAACATTTTTTATATTAGTGAAGGATATAGGATAGTGAAGGCAGGAAGGTAGGGGGGAGAGGAGGAGATGGATAAGGACATGACCCAGGTCAGAAGTAAAATTTGCTCCCTGTTCCAGCTCTAAAGTGATTGGCTGAGGTTAATCAGTTAATTCAGTGGTGTTTAACTAAATTTAGGTACTGACAGGGATGGGAGTTTGTCAGTTTTGTTCATTTTTTTCTTTTCTTCTCTGTCCTCTCTGTGACAAACCATGTGGATTGAAAAAGGCTCCTGCAGCATTTTTCGTTTTTATTCTGTCAGTCAGCGTGCGTCTTTGTTTTGCAGCACAAGCCACTCAATAATCAACAGTTCAAGCGTGCAATATGTTGTTTCCTGCAGTTGTGATTTTGTGTAAATACATTTAGGCCACCAGTGCACAGTATTAAAAAGTCTGTGTAAACACACCATATATACACTCTTTGGTGCAGGTTTTATGTGGAATCCCTCTAGCTAACAATAATAAAATGGGCTCATATCGCTGTGAGGGTCCCCCGGTGTCCTGTACACAAGTGGGTAATTTCAGATTTATGGATGAGAGTGGATAGAAATAAGAGAACAAACTTAGGAAATAGAGAGAGAGAGAGAGCTGGGGGTGTGGCCAGGCTGTAAGTGACAGGGATGAATAGCAGAAGTATGGGCTGAGACGGGCTGGCCTCCTGCTGACCCTCCTCTGGCCAGTGTGTGGATTCAACACGACTAGGTAAACACACTGCTGGCCTTGTCAGGGAAGAGGCCCTAGCACTGGTTTATATCAAACACACACATCTAACCCGCACATAGCCAGAGAGAAAGAAAAACATCAGGAAACGACACAGATCGTTATTACATTTAAAGAAACGGAGGATATGTGGTTTTTAATGTGTGAGTTCACTTCATGTGGTCAACAGTTTAAAACAGTTAAGAAACCCCGTCACCAACATGCACTGGTCAGCTATATTAGTGAGGACAATGGTTTTATAAAGTAGTAAGATGATATTTGTGACCCTCTCTGTGGAAATTATTGTTAATAATGAAAAAAATATACTGTGAAAATTAAACCTTGATATATTTAATAGTGAATAAAGCCATGCAGCGATTGAAATCAATGTGAACATGATTCAAATCTAACTTTAATGCTCCTAATCGCATTATTACATTATAAGACGTATTAACATGCGTTTTCATCGATCGGATCACAAGTGGACGACGTTAATGCCAGGTGTAAACGGTGTTCAAAACGTTTTGGGCTCGTCCACTTTTGATCACTTTCAACCACATTCAGAGGTAGACGAAACCCCTTTCGATCAGATTGCTTTTGTAGTGTAAACGCACATGTGGTTGAATGTGTTCAAACAGCCACACGCGACCGCCTTCTCTCTGCCCATTTATCTAATCTGAGGTACTGAACACAACGTTTTACGTCTTTTCTGACTTCTGGCACGAACACATGGCAAACAGCACTATTTTAGCCTTTCATTGAAAAAAACTAAAGCGGCTGATCTCCGCAGTTTCATTTTGCAAGCGTGTGAAAGTTCCTATTTCATCAATTGCACTGAAAATTCAGAGAACGCTCTAACATATACACTAACAAAACATTGTGTAGCATGTTTACTTACTACACAAGCAGCAGACTCCGACATAATATTAGTTCGCGTCCATATAAACTCATCATTACTCCCGCCAGGGTTTGAATGACAGCGGAGAGACTTGCCCACAGTCTCACAGACCACCCCCTCACAGTATTCAGGACAGAAATGGTCGAAAGTGGACTAAAGAGACGGATTTAAATACAGGTGTAAACGTAATGTGTCTCTCTCGTCCACTTGTGATCCGATCGATGAAAACACATCTTAATACCAAGTGTAAACAGCACCTTAGTTTCACAGACAGGATCATATTATTTATTATACCCGACCCTCAAATCCAACCTCCACACAAACCTGTTGAAATAATTAAATTTATAGCATATGCACAAGCCTTTCAAATAGTGAGGACACATTCACATATAGGGGAGAACTGGGGCAAAAGTAACGTGGGACGAATGTAACAAAGCGTTTTCTCCGAGCCATGATAACACTTACATCCCAAACTATGACAGCATCTTTAGCACACAAACCCTTGACAGACATGACAAATATTGTGTTATTTACTCACCGTTTTCCGCGTGTAGATCCAGAAAGGTGTTTTCAACCATGAAAAGTAAATTCCTAAAGCGGTCATCCGCATGCGGAAAAAGTTTGAGAACCACTGTGTTACAGTACTGATCAATCTACAGGTTATTTGGTGACCTAACACATCCTGAAGTTTGACTTCTCAGAGTTTTTCAAAATAAAATTAAATTGGGTTTAAATGTGAGGAGATCTTGTCGAGTCGAAAGTAACACTTACTAATACTATTGTATATGTTGAAAATTTACCTTATTCTTATCTGATTTAATTTTATTTTCATAGTGTTTAAACTGTTAAAAAAATATTTTATTCTCAACAATTTAAGTTTGTACTGTTGGTTGCTTTTAAAACATTTGATAAAACTAAAATTTAAAATTAAATTGTAATTTCATTATTTTTTACACATATAAATTACAAAATATGTTTGCAGTTACATATTAACGAGGTCATAGTCATGTATATTTAATAAAAATCGAGTGGAACACAAAAATCTATCTTGTTTTGTTGTGTTACTTTCGTCCCCTACTTATGTTTAAAGTAATTTTACATTTATACAAAATTTCACCTTGTATTGATAGACCACACTTGTGAGTTATTGACAACAGCAAAAATATATCTCTGTCTATAGACGGTTTCAGCAGTAACAACATAAATAAGCGGCTGTCGCGGTCCGCACGTAACTTCCGGTAAACTCCGCTAATAATAAATAACAACAAAGTTCTTTAAACGTAGTTTATTTATATAACAAGCAAAAAAACAACACATAGATTACCTAGGAAATCAAAACATTTGTTATTTTCGACGAGGCATTTGTTCAAGAGATCAGTTTAGCAACTAGTCAGACCATTAAAAAAACGAAACCGGAAGTAAAGTTCGGATCCAGACGTGTATCACGTGCGTCTGATGAAACCGTCTATAACATTATCTTTTAAAAGTAATTTTTTTTCTGAAAAACATCACTTTCGCCCTCGCTCTCCCCTACATACTGATGCATATTTGGCTTTGGGTGGATTTTACCATCCAGGTCCAGCCAATCAATCATGGGGTCATTCAGGTGTCAACAACCAACCATACTTAAATAGGCGGAGTCTAATGGTTTGGTAACTTAAATCCTTAAATCCTTAAACTCATTGTAGTAAGCATTTCATTCTTCCCTTGAAATAATACCACTACCCTACGACGGATTCATTATGTTCCTGCAAGAGGAGTTTTTTGTAAATGTAAGCCATTCTTTGTTTTTCTCCATTGCTCCGTCCATCTCCGTTCTTGCATTTCACCTCCACATTCTTTTATATCCTTTCTGTCTAGACATCTCTAAGCAGAGGTAAAGGAGGAAGGCCAATTACAGAGGTTACAAGCGGCGCGGCAATTAAGGAAATGTACAGTTCAGCAGAGTTCAGGGATTAAAAAGGCCGTCAAAACCGGAGAGCCCTGTAAAAGTATGACTCATAATTTTTGCACAGTAAAGCTTGCGCAAATGGCCGTGTCGGTGATAAGGCGGCTTTTATATGTTGAGTGGGCCAGAGCCCGTGTGAAATAATTTACTCTTGCGACAGAGCCGTAAACAAGATTACATTAAGGTGATTGTTTAACCCTTTCTCTCATCACACATTCGCAAATACCTGACAGGAGCCAGATAAAAATGCTTTTGAAATACTTCTTCATTCACTTCACATGTGTGGTTTCCATCCAGAAGCACAGATGAGCCTCTGGGCAGGGGAGGTGGACCTGGCGTTAACCGTCCCTTAAAACCTTGAGACGACCAAGGGAGGATGCAGGTTATGATCTTAATTTCATCCGCTCCTCTAAACTGTTTCGCAGCTTGCCGAACGGTTGACTCAGCGTTCCGCGCAGACGTCCCGTGACAGCGGCGAGATGGAGAGCTCCGGTAGCTTTCAGCTCCTCACAGAAAGGAGCTCTGTTAGATCCATTGACCTCTGCTGGACAAGGACTCTCTGTCTACACATCTCCCCTCACGCAAGGAGAAAGAGGGGGAGGATGGTGAAAAGGAGGGAGACTGTAGGGTGTCCTGGGAGAGGCTGGTGGACAGGATGATGTATTTGGGAGAGCGGAGCAGATGTCCTGTCGGGCTGGAGTGCGGCAGGGCTGTAGCGCCGTGGCCTCATAAAGAGAGGATTCTGCCCCTTGACATCTCAGTCTTTCTCAGATATAAAACAGAGATGCACTGCCAAAAAAGGCACACACATGCACGCACTGTCTACAGCTTGATTAAGTTACAGTTCAGGAGAAGAGGGGATATGGGAGTGTGTTTATTTTGCTGAAGTTTGCGTCGCTCTTGCCAGAGCGCTGTCTACTTGTGCCTCACAGCAGGCTGTTCGCCGCTTCATCTATCGGCTCTCTGCAAAGCGAGGTCAGAGGTCACATAGCTTCATGGGTGGGAGGCTGGGTGAAGAGTGACAGTAAGCTTCACTGTATCCAGAAAGATGGTGTCGTCTGTTTATTAATTTAATAGTGGGGATGTTTTTTACAGGCACTGTAAAAATGTGCAACATTTTTGTCAAATCAACACATATTGTTATGTTACTTTAACTAAAAAAATGTAATTAAACTATTTTAACTTGAGTTATTTCAACTTTTTTAAGCCAAAACTTAAAATAGTAGGTTGAATTGACTTGCAAAACTAAGTTGTTTTAACTTTGTGCTGCATTTTTTTACAGTGTGGGTTTCACCATAGTGGTAAACATATTTTTGCCCTCTAAAAATAGATGGTCAAATGGTCAAACTATTAATATTCAACTCAATAATATTCGCTGAGAAAAGCCCCAAAGTTTTAAAATGGTCATGTTCTTGTGTTTTGTCTACAATGTTTTCAATTGTTTGTTAGTGTACTGTACATACATTATGTGTCAGATAGATGCAAAAACATGCTTTGCATTTAGTTTGTACTAATGCGCTTAAAATATGGTACAGGAGGCACACATTGCTTTTTATAGCAATATTTACAGCTTCTCCAAAAATACCGAAATTTTTTTTTACTAAATACAAAACCTTTAAAACATGATTGTGTATAGCAGCCAGCTCTCTCTTCTCTGCCTGTAACACTCTCTGTGTGCCAAGCAGAAGAACTGTGACACGCTCCCATAAGGCCTCTCATTAGAAACAACACTGTCTGGCAGGCTGGACCATAAACTTTAGAGAGGTCACCCACCCATCATGTTTTTCTGTACTGTAAACAAGCAGAAAGGTTAGTACTGTATTCACCTGACAATATCTTATCTCATTAGAAACAAAGGACATAGGGCTAAGTGCTTTGACAACAGCAGTCATATAGAAGTGCTTTCCTGAACCCCCCAGATAGTCTTTACATTTATGTTGGTGGTGTGTGTTCTTCATGTTTTTTTTATGTGTATGAAATTTGATGGAATTTCTGTGGTGTAATTATTAACGTAACTTTGAGGTATAGCGCAATCCAGTGATGCATCATTTTGCATCTGCTTATAGGTGAAGTGTCTAATTTTAACATCCATTAAAAACACCAAAAAATATTCTTTGCTATTGTGAGAGAGTGCCGCAGGGATGACGTATTTTTGTAGGCCAACCCCGGAAATTAGCAGGACACTGGTCCCTTTGCTGAAAAGCCCATTCATTTTATCCATAGACTTGGATTATCACAAAAAATTAAAGGGGTCATAGCATGAAAATTTGTCATTTTACATGTTTAAGTGCTATAATTGGGTCCCCAGTGCTTCTATCAACCTAGACAACATGAAAAAACAAATAACTTTGTTTTGGTAAACCATTCTCTGCAAGCATGTGAAAAATTAAAGGTCCCATTCTTTCTGTGTTTTTGAAGCTTTGATTGTGTTTACAGTGGATTCGATAGCAGCTTAGGTTGGCGTTAGCTTAACTGGCGACTGACGTATTCCTGTGGGCGGAGTTTAGTCAAAAAACTGTTCTACTGATGTCATTAAAGCAGAAAGTAAAGGGCTGTAGTCCAAACCGGCCGTTCGCTGTAGGCTTTAAAAGGGGAATTCTGTTAAAGAAAATATATGGCCTGGCAGTGAACTTTGAGCTTTATCATTTTACAGGTATTATTTATGCTATTATAGCAACATTAAACACTAACTAGGGTTTAAAAATGGGATCAGAAAGAACGTGACCTTTAAGTAATATTTTTTTTTGCCCATTTTGTGACGTAGGTAGCAAGTCTAATTACAATATTACCACCCCTTAATTTTCACTATCCAACCACAGCATTGCCATTTAGTGCAGAGAGAAAGAAAAAATAATTGAGTTTCAATTTCAACAAACCATCATTGTGATCATTGTTTGCATTTCATCAGCTCATTTGCATTTTAAAGGACACACCCAAAAATGGCACATTTTTGATTGCACTTAAAAAGTGGCAATTTTAACATGATATAATAAATTATCTGGGGGGTATTTTGAGCTAAAACATCACATATGCACTCTATGTACACCAAATACTTATTTTACATATTTAAAAAATCTCATTATATGACCCCTTTAACAAAAGTTTATGACACTTACATGTTTTGTCCAACAACGTAATCTTTACAGATGATCACAACGTTTATGAATTTGAAGTCTAAATGTGTCTACTAGAAATAAAAATAAATTTAGGCTGCGTCCAAATACCCCTTGCGGTCTTGGCCACTTGAGAGCGCGTGCACGTGACAGGAAGTAAGTGCGCAAGACTGTCCCATCTCTTAAAACTTGCAAAGTGCAGTGCCCTTAACGCACACTAAACCCACACTTACTTGAATACCGCTTCGAAGCGGTATTCAAGCCTAAGCGTATCCCGTCATGCATCATGTTCTGGATGTAAATCATGAGACTTTTGCCCAAATTAGCGAGATGTCATGGAAACTTTATTTGTAAGTTAATAAATGGATTTTTACATATTTTGGTAGTAAAACGGAAAGTGTTCCAAATTACATTGGTGCAAACATTGTTATGTATTTTGTAAAACATCTGTAACTACTTTTATAAAATTAATTCAACATTAATGGTGTTGTTTATTCAGGGACTACTATATAAACAATAAACTGTAATAAAGCTACATGCACAAAATTAAGAATTTTTTACAGGTGCAAAGAATTCTGCGTCTGAAAGTTTTAGATAAGTGTCGATAATATTCTTTAAATGTTCATTTATTTATTTACGTGTTCATTTTATTTAAAGAAAACCTTGAAAATATATATTTTAAGTACCCTATATTAAAAATGCGTTAAAAATACGTTTTGGTGCAAATTGCTACCATTACCTGGATTGACATTTTAACACTTGCTAAGTGTGTCCCATCAGGATAATTTTTACATGCACGCTTGGGATCTTCATGCCCACTAGAACACTTAGGCAAAATACAGGAAATACGTCATGTAAGTATTCAAGTGGTCAAGTGCTAAGACCACAAGTGTGGTTATTTGGACGCAGCCAATGACTTTAAAATTCATAAAAGTTGTTTTCATCTGTGAAGATTAACTTCTTATCCTTGAATATCCCCAAAATATGTCATCCCTCCGGCACTCTATAGCCACACGTACTGAAGTCCCGCCGCAAAGTAGTACCATAGATTGAGACAGTTTTGTTAAGTTGATCTCAAGCAAACATAATACATTTTTGCACTGCAGCTACCAAAATCACATAGTGATGGTCTGCCGAAACGCCCTCATTTGATTGGCTCCTCCTACATGCTGAATGTGATGTCATAAATGCGTGTGTTCAGATCACAATATCTGATCACAATGTCTTGCAATACACCGCATGTCTTGTTTTATTGAAATGTAATTGCATCTAATAAGGAAAACGGCTTTATGTTCCACTCTCCCTCTATTACAGCCACTGGTGTAGTTAACACCAATGTACTTCTTTCCCCTTTCTATCGATTTTCCCCCCAGTGCTGGCTTGTACTGTTTCACTTAGCCGTGCCGAGAGACACGCACATACAGTTGTACTTGTCACTTCTTTTGTAAGAACTGCTCATATAAAGACAGTGTCTCTGCTAAGTTTCTCTCAGCTATAGATTCATTAGTTTTTGGCCTCCCGCTGCCTGTCTCTTGGTTTGCTGACTGCTAGTGGAAAAAGCCATTTAGCCCACTGAATGTCAAGGTTAGTGCACATTGTCCTTGTCATCAGTCTCTGCGGCAGAAGGTCAGGGATAAGCTTTCCTCAAATGGGCAGCGTCAAACAAAAGGGAGGCTGACTTAACTGGCCCGGAGAAAGAAGACCTTCTCACTTAGTCGATAAACAATCCACTGGGCAAAAGCTCTCAGCAGCGTTAACCCTTGCACAGCTGACTTACAGCACATTCACTAAACAGTTGCCTTAAGTGTCTTGTTCACTAATAATCACATGCAATTCAGTTTAATCAGACACTGAATGTGCTTAAATTTCAGTAATGTTTAGTGCAAGCACAAATGATTTGTATGCAAATTTAGCCTATTATTGATTGTGCCTTATTCACAAAGCTAAAACAATGCAGGCGCAGTACAAATAATTAATTCCTAGTTATTTGCCCTGTGCTTCAGTGTGTGCGTGTTGGTATAAAGGCCACATTACATTGAACGTTTCCCCACAGCGCACTAGAGCGCAGACTTGTTCAACGTCCACTTACAGTTAAGCATTCATTCGCCAAATTAAATAATCATCTTTGGAGCGTTGCTTATGCTAAATACTCATTTCTCTTAATCAAAGTGCTGTAGAAATCAGATTGTATTACAGAGAGCAACAGTACTGAATGCCACTGGTGGCAGAGTGAATATATTTCCCTTGATCAGTTCGATTAGGCCGAGAGACATGTGTCCGCCACACCTCTATCTAAACAGACATCGAAATGTCATCTCCCGTGTGGTCGCAGCGAGCTCAGATCTCACTCAGCCAAAGGCAGCTCTGCAGGGAGACATAACATATCATCCTAACTATCTAACAACAGCCAAAATCCACAAAAGAAACTGGTCTGTCGGACATGGTACATCACATATCCCTTAAATGTCCAGTCAAACGTTTTATTTACATACATTGTATACATACAACATATGTTATGTTATGTTAAAGTGTCCCTGTAACTAAAATGATGGAGCGCAATGCTAGAAAAGCCAAGGTCATTTTTTTAATTTCAGAGAGTTGAACACACATGCAGTAAAATGTATACCTTGAATGCACTTTAAGTCACTTTAGATAAAAGCATCTGCCAATCTGCATAAGCTATGTAAATGTAAACAAAATGTAAACATGCAAGCCTAGTGGTTGTGGACATTTTTGACCCCATTTATTGTTATGTGAGCAGTGCCAAATAATGTAATGCAGACTACAGAAGAATAAACAGTTCCAGGGAATATCGTACACTCAACTGCTCCTTTTTTAATGTAGAGACTAATTAAGGTGTGAACCAGCCCACAGACACGCAGACAGACTGTTGTGTCCCTACATAAAACTACTTGACTATGGTTTGTTTATTTTTTATTTATGCATTTGCATTTATTTTACCTTAACAAGGGGAGGAAGGGAGCAGATGGTGATGCAGCATAAATACCTAGATGGACCAAAGACAGAGTGGACAAACATCATATGAAAAGAAACAAACAAGGCTAATTATTATTTTTCTCATTAACACTTTACACAACCCGGGGGAATAGTTTACCCCAAAATGAATATTATGTTAAGGTTACTTATCCTTATCTCATTTTAAACTTGTATGACTTTCTTCTGTATACATTATTATCAATCATGTGACCTAACGGTACATTCACACAGGGCGATAGCGTTAACGCTTGATGGAAGGCTTGTCGGAAGGGTGGCCAACGGCCAATCAGAGTGGCCACAACACATGCTCCGGTCTCCCAGAAACGTAATTGGCAGGTTCTGCGTAGGTTATTTGCATAAGGCGATCTGATTGGCTGACGCATGCGTTGCCATTTAAAAAGTTAAGAAATATTCAACTTCTGCCGTGAGCAACGGCACTGAAGCGGCGCCGACGGATCCACAATTCAGTTCAGCAATGCATGACGTCACCCATTAAAAGTGAATGGGAAGCGTCAACGCTTACGTCCCGTGTGAATGTACCGTAATATGTCATTCCAGTTGCTTGCCGCCATCTTGAGTACCTACCGAGAACTGTCATAGCTAGCTTGCTACGATTTACAGCATATTTTCCACCACATATATTATTTTCTTGTTTTTGTATATTCTATGCATTAGATTCATATAGCTATAAATATGTTGCTTTACATGTCATGTCATAGAAAAATGAGCCCATGTGTCTTGTTCATCTCCACTGTTATTTTTATAATCAAAAACAGCTAACATGAAAAAACTGTAAAATATATGATGAACGTAACAATACAAACTTACTTTATCCGAGCGCTGCTCCACAGTCCGGCGCAAATCTGCGATTTCATTTTTATCACCTTTTCCAAAACACTCTCAACACAAAAAAGTAATCTGCAGTAGACGATCCACAATGGAGATTTCTCAGCGGCTCTGTGAGAGGCTAGCCGGCCCGCTATGCTACCAAAACAAAACATTCGGGTCCGCAGACTGTGCACCCATGTCTCTGGATGTGTAAGCGCAGATTTGCGCAGAAGTACATTTTACTTACGTAAGTTGAATCCTTGTAATCGTTTCATGATTGGTTACTACCCCCATCAATCAAAACTTTGCTGGATAGGCAATGGCTGGCTTAATTTTGGCATCATCTGGTCAAACGCCAAGGTGTGCAAAATGACACCTCGCTTACCCAATTTGTGCTTCCAGGACATTTTAAGTTGTCAAACCTTATCAAAACAGAAAATAATGCAGAATATTTATTGGAACAGTTTAATGAAGCAGAAAGAGATGCATTTCAGTGATCGTGAAACATGATCGTAAGCGCGCATGTAAACAAAGGAGGATCTTGCGGGATTTTCCCCTATTTTTCGTTGTTTTGAATTCAAATGTGGGATGCATTTTGAAGAGTGGACCCTTACGTTGCAATGTACGCTGTAGTTTTTTGGATATGTCAGAAATGATCAGAACCATATGGCAAGATATGTGAGTACAGACATTAAATTAATATGCGGTCTGTCTGCATTACATTTAATCCTTTTCACTCCAGTGTATTGATGGCAAAAACAAGCTCAGAACATGAATCTTGAGTGTTTTAGCTTTCAAATCATGCAAAGTTTATGATAATTGAATATTTGATGTAAAACAAAGTACAGAAACACATAGACTGACGTATCGATCTTGCCGAATCAGGTACTCAGGATGGTGGCAGAAAAGTTTGAGAAGTGAGTGACGTACGCGGTTGACATCATCTGATATTTATGTATAGGCTTTGTGAAAGGAGCATGCTTAAAGAACTTATTTTCACATAGACATAGTATCATATTTAAAACAATATTGTTAACAGAGTAAATGATGACCGAATTGTCATTTTTGGGCAAAATATTCCTTTAATCATTATATAATTTAGGAATTTAGAGAGTGATGTAACAATAAGAGGTTCAGATAGCATTATCAGATTTCTTCCTGCTGAACCCTCGGTGGTCTGGACTTGTCATTGTGCCCTTGGGGAGGTGTTTGAACACACAGGTCGTGGTAATCTCTACTATCTCCGTGGCTTATTCTCCAGATCTCTCTAATGGCGCGACAGTGTCCACAGTGGCAGCAGTCATCTTAAACGGATGGAGGCAATTCCAGTGGCGGTCACGTAGTAGTGTATTCCCAGTGTCACCTTGTCATTTGGAGCCTGTTTGTGCAGTACTTTGGGTAAAATCGAGGGACGTGTGCGCGGTTCTCCGGGAAAGATCTCTTCGGCCCCCCTCCTTTGTCTTCGTCGCAAAGGTCTAAGCAAACACAACTTCACCCCCTTTCATTAACCTTCCCCGTGATCTCTTTCCATCCACAAAATCCCTCGCTCTCCGTCACTCTTTCTCACTTTTTGTTCGTCTCTTTAGCCTCGTACAAGGTTAATGTTTGCACAGATGAACTTAATTAAGGCTTTTTCAAATGACTTTGGGAGTTTGTGTGTTTTAGAATTTTTAAAGCAGGACAGGATTATTGTTCTTGAGGATCAGGCCTAATGTAAAGCAGTGGTGCTGAACTTCCTGTCTAGAGCAGGAAGATGATATTGGAAAGAGTTTCTCTGTCCTCTCTGTTGAATAGATCATTATCGGGTAATAGGATAACTAAGCTGGATATGTTTGTTATACTAATACCATAGGTCCACATGAATATATTTCCTTTTTCCTTAAATAATTTACAAATATCTTAACACGTGTTCTAGCTGGGACATCAGGTACAAATTATACAAAAAGTTTCAAGGGATTGGCTGTTAAAGGGGTTTCTGTGAGACATATAGGGAACAGTCTATTGATGTTTTTTTCTTTAAAAATAAATAAATGTGAAATTGTGTTAGCACCAAGATGTTATATATATAAATAGTATTAAATGTGTAAAAAATTATAGAAACCATACCAGGCCCGGATTGGCCATAGATTGGCCATAGGGAGGACCAGGAGAATTCCCGGTGGGCCGGTCTGATTTTTTTGGCCATGAGGGCTGGTGTTATGATGACACCAGGTTGAAGGTTGCTGTCCCTATGCTGCCAGCACTCACAGCAGCCCCATTCGCGTAATTTGCGGGTGGTAGATGTACCCACCGCTTTATGCCCAAGTTGATTGTGTCCCCCGACTCCCGACCACGGAGTAATTCTTGCGTTAGGGTCCATAAACATCTAAAACGCATGGACAACTCAGGACGCGCCGCTTTCTTCTGCTTTTCAAAGCGCTCGCCTGTGAACGTGAGTTTTGTTGTAGACGTGTCTATATTCGAGTGCGCTTGCCGCGCGTTTAGATTTAAAATAAACTTGACTTGATACGAACGGCCTCTAAAAGGAAAATGATCTACAAATCGTATTTTTTTTATCTAAGTTATAGATGTAACAATGAATCATCTTTGAATAGCTATTCATCATCTATTTCAAGAGTATCAAATCTATTTGATGCAAAGCTCATCAGTTTATTGGGTAAAAAAGTAACTGTTTCATAGCAGTATGATGTTTTCTTAAGTAAAATGTTGAAAGTCCATTAAATATTTGTTCTTTTTGACACAAGATATGTCTACCATATATTATTTGGCAATATACAGGATCTAAGTACTACTAAACAGATTAAGATAAGGATTTTTATTTTTTCATCTGTTTCCCCTGCATAGGTTATACTTGATAAATCTTGCTTGTGTATTATTTAGTAGGGGTTTCCAAACGTTTTCCTTGATTATTACACCAGAATGAGAGTATAGTTCCTAACCACATCTGCCTAGAAAATCACAACTTTAAAATTTTCCGTCAGTCTTAGTACACGATGTAACTACAGAAGAATCAAGTTTTAAATAGGAAAATATTGAAACACTTTGATTAATTTTTTAGCGTGATGCTAATGGTCTAATCAAATTCAATGGATTATGCCAGGGCTAGTCAACTGGCGGCCCGCGGGCCAAGTGCGGCCCGCCAATCATCTTTATCCGGCCCGCCGGTCACCTACATGACAAATGACAGCCGAAAACACGGAAAGTGAGTCAGAAAGGTCCTGCCAACCGTGGGTGCTTTATTATCTGATCCAATTCGAGCTTTGGATGCATTAAAGAAAACAAACGCAGCTTATGGGGCTTCACCACATGTGACGCGGTGACTGGAAGTGATGTATTTCAGTGTGTTCCAAACAAAACTGTGTGCAAAGTAAAAATTATGAATTATTTTTTGTTTCACTTTATCAGTAACACTTGAATACTTTAAAAACGATTGATTACTGGTACGTAAATTATTAACTATAAATATATTCGTAGATTAAAGGTTCTCTTCCATGACAGATTTACGATTAAACTACAATTTCATTACGACTGCCTCTAGGGGGCGAACTCCCGACAGTTATATCTGTACAACGGAAAGGCTGTTTAGCGTATATATCTATAAAATATAAAAAAGAAAACATGTAGTGCAATTTTAGTCATTAGGAGGGGCTATATGTTGTGAATACTTGACATGTAACAATTAATGAAAGTTAAACAGTTATAAACTAAATATGTTTAAGAGTGTTGATCTTTTACACTTTTACTATTAACATTTACACAGACTCTTACATGTTGCAATTGTTTCTAAATATTAATAAAGTAATTAAAAGGCAACACACTGGATACAAGAAGTGTGCATTTGTTTTGAAAATGCATGATTTTCAATATGTTTTTTTATATACCAAAACAAAAGTAACAAAAAAAACAACACCACACACACACACATACATATATATATTAGGGTCCATAAACATCTAAAACGCATGGACAACTCAGGACGCGCCGCTTTCTTCTGCTTTTCAAAGCGCTCGCCTGTGAACGTGAGTTTTGTTGTAGACGTGTCTATATTCGAGTGCGCTTGCTGCGCGTTTAGATTTAAAATAAACTTGACTTGATACGAACGGCCTCTAAAAGGAAAATGATCTACAAATCGTATTTTTTTTATCTAAGTTATAGATGTAACAATGAATCATCTTTGAATAGCTATTCATCATCTATTTCAAGAGTATCAAATCTATTTGATGCAAAGCTCATCAGTTTATTGGGTAAAAAAGTAACTGTTTCATATCAGTATGATGTTTTCTTAAGTAAAATGTTGAAAGTCCATTAAATATTTGTTCTTTTTGACACAAGATATGTCTACCATATATTATTTGGCAATATACAGGATCTAAGTACTACTAAACAGATTAAGATAAGGATTTTTATTTTTTCATCTGTTTCCCCTGCATAGGTTATACTTGATAAATCTTGCTTGTGTATTATTTAGTAGGGGTTTCCAAACGTTTTCCTTGATTATTACACCAGAATGAGAGTATAGTTCCTAACCATATCTGCCTAGAAAATCGCTACTTTTAATTTTCCGTCAGTCTTAGTACACGATGTAACTACAGAAGAGTCAAGTTTTAAATAGGAAAAATATTGAAACTCTTCGGTTAATTTTTTAGTGTGATGCTAATGGTCTAATCAAATTCAATGGATTATGCCAGGGCTAGTCAACTGGCGGCCCGCGGGCCAAGTGCGGCCCGCCAATCATCTTTATCTGGCCCGCCGGTCACCTACATGACAAATGACAGCCGAAAACACGGAAAGTGAGTCAGAAAGGTCCTGCCAACCGTGGGTGCTTTATTATCTGATCCAATTCGAGCTTTGGATGCATTAAAGAAAACAAACGCAGCTTATGGGGCTTCACCACATGTGACGCGGTGACTGGAAGTGATGTATTTCAGTGTGTTCCAAACAAAACTGTGTGCAAAGTAAAAATTATGAATTATTTTTTGTTTCACTTTATCAGTAACACTTGAATACTTTAAAAACGATTGATTACTGGTACGTAAATTATTAACTATAAATATATTCGTAGATTAAAGGTTCTCTTCCATGACAGATTTACGATTAAACTACAATTTCATTACGACTGCCTCTAGGGGGCGAACTCCCGACAGTTATATCTGTACAACGGAAAGGCTGTTTAGCGTATATATCTATAAAATATAAAAAAGAAAACATGTAGTGCAATTTTAGTCATTAGGAGGGGCTATATGTTGTGAATACTTGACATGTAACAATTAACGAAAGTTAAACAGTTATAAACTAAATATGTTTAAGAGTGTTGATCTTTTACACTTTTACTATTAACATTTACACAGACTCTTACATGTTGCAATTGTTTCTAAATATTAATAAAGTAATTAAAAGGCAACACACTGGATACAAGAAGTGTGCATTTGTTTTGAAAATGCATGATTTTTAATATGTTTTTTTATATACCAAAACAAAAGTAACAAAAAAAACAACACCACACACACACACATACATATATATATTAGGGTCCATAAACATCTAAAACGCATGGACAACTCAGGACGCGCCGCTTTCTGCTTTTCAAAGCGCTCGCCTGTGAACGTGAGTTTTGTTGTAGACGTGTCTATATTCGAGTGCGCTTGCCGCGCGTTTAGATTTAAAATAAACTTGACTTGATACGAACGGCCTCTAAAAGGAAAATGATCTACAAATCGTATTTTTTTTATCTAAGTTATAGATGTAACAATGAATCATCTTTGAATAGCTATTCATCATCTATTTCAAGAGTATCAAATCTATTTGATGCAAAGCTCATCAGTTTATTGGGTAAAAAAGTAACTGTTTCATATCAGTATGATGTTTTCTTAAGTAAAATGTTGAAAGTCCATTAAATATTTGTTCTTTTTGACACAAGATATGTCTACCATATATTATTTGGCAATATACAGGATCTAAGCGCCAGACCTGGAGATCAGCTGAAAGGATTCCAAAATGGTAAAATTAAAATGTTTATCTCTAGGGGAGCTGGAAAATTATATTTTCAAAAAACCGGAGTGTCCCTTTAAAACAGGTACAGCACCACTGAAAACTCATGTACCTTTTTGTTTGGTTGGTGTTAAATATTGTCTAATATGGATCCTAAAAGAAAGTGTTCAAGAAGCCACCTGTTGACACATATGGTTATCGCCTGATGCCTCATCTAAAACGGCTGAGTAACAAAATATTGTATACGTACATGTATAAAAGGTTTGTTTCCTTTTCTCCATGGGGGGATGCTGCGGGATTGGGTAAAGGAATATTCACTTTACGGTCAACAGTAAATGTACAATATTTCATAAAATTACATAAAATATTTTATTGTTTATGTCATGCAAAAACTGACTAAAGGAGCATGCAAGCAAGTTTAAACGCCAGCGCAATAATGTATTGATTCAGACAGTATATTCTTAGTCTCTCTCAGTGTTTCTTAATTTCCTCACAGGGTCTGTGACCACACCATGACCTCTCTGAGATGCCCGAACCGTTTCTGTATTGGAGAAATGAACAGATAAATAACACTGACCGTAATGATGACAAGGTTAGACGGAGGTTGAATCATGTGAACGGCCTGAGCAGAAGTCACAAGGCTCATCTGAAAGCCACAGTCGTGCCCCGGGGAGACCTCTGCCTCTCAGAGTCTCTTTTCAAAATGAGAACATCTCTGTGCTATTTTCTCTTTTCCTGTCATGCCTCTCAGTTGACTTTTGACCTGTTTGATAGAGCGCTTTAGGGTGGCAGAAGAGGTGCTTGTGCAACCGGCCCTCCCGGTCACCCGGCTCAGAGTTATAGTCTTGTGTGTCTGTATATATTTAAAGCCACTGCTGAATTTTTCTGCTGTATTATGCAACCCTACCATGTTATTCAGATTCTTTTAAGCATTGCTGTAGTTATGGTGTGTTGTGATCATTACATGCAGATAGTCTTTGTTGTATAAAAACTGTGTATGGTGAATCCCTGAGCCACTGGCTGTCTCTAATGGTTTGTTTGTGTTTATTGTTGTGAAAGTGAGATGTGACTCTGGGTGATGCATGCAAGAGGAGGTTAAATGGTCAGCCACTGGAACCGTGCATTAATTAAAGCACCCAGGTGCCAAATCACACCGTGACTCGCTTTTGTCCTCCCGCTCAAACACGTGACTGGCCAGAGCTTGTGTCAACTCACCTTTCAGCCCTTTTATCTCTTCCTCTCTCCTTTACTTTCTCATGTTCTTTCACTGTCCCACATTTTCAACAAAGTGCCATTATAAGTCTGTATTGCCTTTGCAGTGGTCTCCAAAAGTCTAATACCCCTCGTATTATAAATTTAAATTATTTAACCTGTTAATTTTGCAAAAAAATGTGTGTCAACAATTGAATTTTATATCAGTAGTACAAAGCCCAAAATTAAGTTTGATTTAACCTTTTTCTGCAAAAATGCATCATAGAAAAAATGGAGGAAAGAAATGATGAAGACTGTGTCTCAGGCTGTGTTTTTTAAGGTGAACAAAATTCTCTCATATAAAAAGTCCATACACCCCTGTTGTTTTGAAACAAACATATTCAAACACACTTTAGCTTCCTCACAGCCTCTTCATCTTACACACTCTGCTTTCACCACGGTATAAATTTCAGCAGAAAAGGCCACTTACTATGTCATAAATCTCCTTATGCCACTACCAAATTACAAAGATTTATTAGCAAAATGACCATGGCAAGTGCATACAAAAACTTCCCTTGTGTTTTTATGACCCAACATTGCTTGTGTGCTGGGAGTTTTCTATCTGCATATAGCTTTTCTTCAATTATGAAACTGCACAAAAAGAGACGCATGCACCGGCAACAATTGCACTTCTCTGTTCTAGCCTGTGCACCTTTCATTAAACTGTGTTTGAAGCTGCAACATTTTTCCGCTTCCGTTCATTCCACTGGTTCTTTTCAATGCAACTTTACCTCTTCTTTTTTAATCTGCTCTCTTTCACACTCTTTCGCTCAATCCGAGCTTCCCATTCCTTATGTCAAGCCTGTTCTCAGTGACTAAATGGCAGTCTTTTGTAAATTGTGGTCAGATTACTTTGCCTTTGTACGCGGTTCATAGTATTGAAACAGTGATTCATGTGCAGCTCACACAGCCTCCATTAATTTCATGTAATGTAGCTTTTATCTCGCTAGCTGGGACGACTATCTCCACCTCTGTCTCTTGGGCCTGAATCTTTCTCAAATTCTCTCTCTATTTACTGTTTCTCAAAATTTTACTTACTCTCTCAAACACCTTGTTTCTATATCTTCATTTCAAAAGCTAGTGAGCTGTCTCGCTATAAACTTGTGATTGCCTTTAATGGTAAACCTGAACTATAACAAGCATAACAATACATGGGATACATTTTTAAAATAATAACTACTGAAGTATGTTTAGAAGGCTTAATATTATTTTAACATTAACCTTTTATTATTATTAGTAGTAGTAGTAGTATTTTTTTGAGCATTAATGAAAACTCACTTTGTCATATTAAGAACACCGTTATTGCTGCTGTCATCCTTGGAATGTCGTCGCTGAACTTTTTTGACAGCAATCAGTTTTAGTCCTGCTCGATTTACATCGATTTACATGACTTCGAGTAAAATAATGGAAAGTTTTTCATAAGATCCCCTGGGGCAATGTGTTAGCATGACTGAAGCTTGATGCTATCGTGTGAGAACAAGCAACAGCCGGCATTTTTCCTTTGCCCGTGTGCCTCTAACAGAAATTATTAGATTTTGATGGCTTAGGTTCCTTCAACGCCACAGAAAACCACCACAGATTTATCAATGCCATCAAAAGTATTATTTTGTTTTTGTTTGTTTGTTTGCGGATGCAAACCCTTTACCACAAACTTCTTCACTGCTCGGCAGAGGTGGACCCTACTTGGGTATTTTAGTTTAGTGTTGTCTTGGAAAAAAATTTCTTTACTAAAAAATATTCACTACATTCTAAAGCATAGAATCATACTGTTTATTTATATTGCATATTAAAACTGATTTAATACATAATTACATAAAAATTTGTCCTTTCAATTTCTTGAGTAAAAGTACAAAAGTACATTACAAGATGTTTAATGTACTTAAATGTTAAATATAAACCAAAAACTTGAAATTATGAAATGTAGTGGATTTAAAATGATGATAATATGCTTTGGAATGTATGTTTTCAAAAAATAAAAAACACACTGATAAAATACAAATACTTGAAAATATACTTTTAAGTAGAAATACTTAAATAGTGTCCGCCTCTACTGCTCGGTGAAATTTGTTTATCCTCGCCTCTGTAAACGGAGTAGGCTAAATTAGCTAGAGGTGCACGAGAGATACTTTCTGCAGCCTCTGAGCCAGTGTGAGAGCCAGTCAGACTCTGGCCGTCATCAATTTGATGGACAAAAACAACAGAGATCTGTATAGTAAAAGTTTAAATAATGAAATAGCGCTCACATTAACATTAACACATTACCTTCGGTATTAATAACAGATGACGTCCCGTTAGCTCCGCTGGTGTTTGACTCGCTGGTGTTGTTGTGTAATAGTGTATCAAACACGCGACAGTCCTGCAACCCCCTGCAACGCGACCGTATTGTCGTATTTTCGCGTGAAATATAAGTTATTGATCCAACTGTTTCAGTGTTTCACGAAGCCTCGCTCTGCTCACCACTAAATATAACCAGTCCTTTAAGTGGGCCCCGGTACTCAGTACCGCCACTTCCAAAAATAGCTCTTCAGCGTACCACCAGCTCTCCGTGCGCCCAGAACGTGCTTTTAGAGTACCGGAACGCTCATTTGCACATATGTTTAAAAATCAAAGGTTTAATTTAATCCTTTGGCTGCGCTGCGGCTTTTCAGAGCGCCCTTAATGTACGATTCCAAATTCGTCCCACCGAGAGCAGAGACTACATTACCCATACACCCTTGCGTTTACAAGTTAAAAGCGCATGCGTTGGTCAGTCAGTGTCAACGTGCTCTGGACTGGAGAGGCGTGTGTTTGTGTGTGAAATGCACGACCATAGCTGCTCGGTTAAAATGAAAATACAATGAACACTTAATATGCCCTCCTTGTTTTAGACTCTGAGTAGTAAAAGAACAAGGTCAGAATCAGAGGACTCGCTGGCTGACATCCCACAAAGCCAGAATGATAGCTGCAGGTCTGACGCAAGCCTTATTCAATACCCTTTTGTAGGTACGTGATAATCTCCGCTGTCCCGGCTGTCAGTTTGGTTCCCCTCGACGCAACTTCGGATTTCCTCAGGCGATGTTCAGAAAACATTCTTGAAATTATAATATACATTAAGTTTAATTGCTAAACTATAAGTGAACGAAATTTCAATGAATTTGAACAACATGCACAGTAGTTTTACCACCCGCAAAATGGAAAACAATGAGACAAAATAAATGACTTTTGAGTTTCAAATGGCCATTATTTTGTTATTCTTGAATCCATAGACATGGTCTTGGTGTCATTTTAAAGATTTTTTTCAAGCTCTTTCTATCTGAAGAACTAGTTTTAGCATTTAACCATGCTGAAAATTTTACTCACATATCTACCTTTTGCACATTTTATTTATGTTCAAAAGCTCTACAGTAGCGCTTTCTAATGGTATTTTTTCAAAATCCTTTTGCACATTTTATTTATGTTCAGTAGCTATTTCTAGCTCAAGCAAATCCACAAACTTATAAAAGGATTTTTTATTTTTTACAAGGTCGTCTGTTGACACATTTGCAACGAGCGGAACCGATAAGCGGAATCGTTAAGCAGGCCTGCTAACGGTTCAAAGGAATCGATTCACTGGGCACCGGTTCTTAAGAAGAAAGTCCCTACACGGCGGATATCGGATTTTGCATAAAATGAAGAATTTACTTTTTAATACTGACCTCATACAATACTGATTTTGTCAGTAACTATTTTTTTTTTTAAATAGCGTTTATCACGTTTTGGAACCAAACTCTTTTTTTTTGTGGGGAGCTTGCTCACAGCTTATACAGTTTTTCTATTAGAGTGACTTTAAACCTCTATTGGAAGTGATGGGAAATGTGGTGGAGGTGTTGTATGTAGCCTCGGGGTGACTTTTTCTTTATTTCTGTTCTTTATGCTGGCTCTTCGGAGCACCGACACAGATTCAGT
Organism: Misgurnus anguillicaudatus; assembly: GCF_027580225.2. Classification (NCBI taxonomy): domain Eukaryota; kingdom Metazoa; phylum Chordata; class Actinopteri; order Cypriniformes; family Cobitidae; genus Misgurnus; species Misgurnus anguillicaudatus. The sequence continues at coordinate 20,868,029 of NC_073347.2, read as the reverse complement.
GATTGGTGAATTTTGGATCATACTGTAGCAGGAAGTTAACCAGTCGCAACCAGAGAAGATTTGTCTCTTCTAACATATGCCACATATTTCGCCTATAGTAACTGTGCTTCGACAGAGCATCACAGCTTTTATACGTAGTTTTGTGAACATGCCATTATTAAAGACCTACTCATTTCTGCTTTGTTGAGAAAGGCTGACAGAAATCTGCTCCTGGTTACGTTTCGCGAACTGTCACTCTCTCCTAAGATAACACCCATGCACAGAGCCTTCGAAATGCCAAGGTTCAAGTTTACAATTTAAAAGTTTAAATACAGAACCATGGGTCACCGTGGGCCACAGTAAAGGTCAACGCCATGACGACGGATGTTGGATATTGTTCATTCAGCCTCTCGAGTTACACATTTTATCTTTATCTCTCTCTTTTCTCTCACTGTAATGTTTTGTAGATCTGTGTGGCCAAACTAGAAATATTTTATGCCTGTCTGCTTGTAAAAAAAAAACACAATAATTTCATACCACATCAAAACCCCAACCAGGTCTTTGCAATTTTTCAAATGAGTAATATGTTATTTGCTGAGAACGCCATGCATGAGGGTTTTTCAGATTCACTATATTCTTATAAGAAGCTGGGATGTAATTATGGAATAGGCAATTCAGCGTGATAGTCACACTGTGTGGTCTTCATGTGTTTCTGAGTGAGCATAGCAGGAGATATAAAGACACCTGTGTCCCAGCGGGACTGAACTCCCCTTCTCTTCTCCTCCTTTCTCCTCTCTGCTCTTCTCCTCTCATCTGACATCACATGAAAACATCACTGAATAAATCAGTTTCTCACACACTGTATAATGATTAACTACCAGTGCAGCAGTTAAGCCATAGAGGCCTTTAAAAGCAAGCATGTCGGCGGTGCTCTGTGCCAAGGCGCCGCTCGCTCCCCCTTCCAGGCCTCTGACGCGGGCTCGCTGGTAATGCTCTTTCCCTGCAGGGGGCCCCGGAGCCGGGCTTGTCCTGACACCGCTAACATATGTAAGGACACCTGAGCTACGGCCTCCAGCCTCCCGCCACCAAGGGTTAATTTTCCACCCAGCCGTGCGGCAGCCAGACTTGGCCAAGTTTCCTGTCGCCCACAGTGCGCCACAAGCTGTGTTTGGGAGCCAGCAAACAACATTAATCCTGGCCCTATGACGGATCGCATATGCAAAATGTCTGCCACCCCACGCGTTCATGCAGGCAGGCAGGTAGGAAAGGGAGCGGGGACAGGCAGAAAAGACGACATAGTTGGACAGAGAGGAAGAGAGATTGCGAGAGAGGAGGGGGAGGAAAGGAATGCAGCAGATTGTACTTCATCACTCTACTGGAAGTTTCAATCTTCCTTTTGTCTTTAACATTTCAGGTGCCGATGTGTGCAATGCCAGGAAAGGTCAGGAAGATGATTTACTGAACATTTATGGAGGCTTTATCTTCGGTCCGTGTCACAAATCAGAGCGATGCTTTATAGAGGGGTGACCAAACAGACATGGATAAAGAGAGACCACCCCAAAGCCACAACACTGAGTTCAATGATACAGTAAGAAACACCAACTCTTTCCAGTATTGTTGAGTAATTAACTAAAATGCTGATAGCTGTACATACTGTATTTCATAATAGTGTCATTTTTTAAGTAGAAAGCTACTTTCTTACGTTTACAGTACAGTACAGTATATCCCGTTTTTGTGCACATCACCATGCAACACAGGCAAATAATCAAATGTGCTCAACTAAAATTTCCATTTCAAACAGCATGTTTGGATAGTTAATTGAAACAAACTTGCTAATGGGAATTAAACAAATCACTAATTCATTTAAATTATTATTTAATTTGGTTCCTGACCTGCCTCTATTTTATGATCTTGAATTAAAATAAATATTGAAATGAATGCTGCTTTTATTTATGTGCTTTTGATTAAATTACAGGTTAGTTTAATTTTACTAGTTAAGTGTAAGTTAACATGTATAAATATTGTACATTTGATGCTGTCACTGTGTCATCAAAACTGATAATTTGAATGAAATCCACATATGTAGTTTCAGTCTCCTTTTACTAACAACTTCCTCTGAGGGCGCACTCACACTATCCAAACCGTACCCCATGGGCGATTGTCCCCCTTCCATACTCCCCAGGAAGCACACACTCACACTGTACTTTTATGGATCCGAGCCTGGGTGCGCTTTCATCATTACCATGGGTTCACACCAGCCGCGTTTGAGGTGTCAAATTCGCGTCTACCGCGTCTAGTTTTCCCCTTGAACATTTTGAGTGAAATAGATCATTCACGCGTGAAAGACAAGCATGAAATTCGTTATCGAGACATTAACGCGGGTATTCTGCGATCGCTTTCTGTAATCACGTCACTACTAGAGCAAGCGCCTGATTGGTTAACACGGCGCGTTTTCCGTCAAAGTTCACTTTTTTTACCTTGCGCATTTCTCACATCAACGTTCAATTCGCACCATTCATGCGTACTTGACGCGCAAATGAGGCGGAATCGCGGATACCGCGCCGTGCTGAACGTCTCCTTCGCGCTGCGAAACCTCAAGATGCGTGTCAACGTGTCTTTACATTGACTTAACATTGAAATCACTCGCGCTTGACGCCTCTACTGCGGCTGGTCTGAATGCAGCATTAGGATTCAGTTGTTTTGAACAAACCAGGAAGTAAAGCGCTCTCTTAACGCTGGAACCGTAATGTTAAGTCTGTGTTTTTATTCAGAGTCGTTTGGTGTGTGATGACACACAGCCCTCTCACATGCCATCACATTGCTCAGTTGGTCTGTCGCGTTGGCAGCTCAGACATTCATGTAACCCTGCTGCGCACATCAGAAGGTTAAAGGTGAGTGGTCGTGCAATTGACATCTCTCCTTTTAACCTGCGCTCTGGCACAATTTGCGATCACACTATAGCCTTCTGCGCCTAAGCCCAAGTGAACCACGCTCGACCTCACCTCTGCAAGCAGGCCGCGGTTTGGTTTGGATAGTGTGAGTGCGCCCTGGGGGTTGCGAGAACTTCTCCAAACTATGACCACTTCTAAAAACAGCTTGCCCAACACTTCTCTTTCATTAGCAAATCACTGCTGAGAATGAACACTCTTATTCTATTCCCTCCATCTCTGAAATGGGAGGAGTAAAGTTGTGGTACAGAGGTGTTTCTCCACAGGGTTTTTTCTTTTGTGTGTCCATTATGAAACCTCAGCATGAGGGCCATGTTCATGCGTCCATGACTGTTCCACAGAATTGAACAATGCCGTTTAAAGTGCAACTAAGTAGCACTTTTCCTAAGTTTTCTTTTCTGAAGTGTCTCCTATATGGTAAGCAGGTACAGTAACAGTCTGCAGTGCTGTATGGTGCTGGGTCGACAGACCGCTGTCCATTTCTTGCTGTATCTCATTTGTCCCACTCAGCATGTCTCATCATCTCGCCTCAATAAAACAGTGCCCAAAACCCAGCAGGCCTTTCTTAAGTTTTGTTTTTAACTTACTTCTTTTAAAATAGTCCTAAACATTATATACTGTAGTGTCTGAACACTTTGCTTTGGCCTGCATTACATTTTTTATTTTAGATAGTCTGTTCTCTTTGAAGTTGCAATGCAAACCTTGAGTTGATTTCTGCCATAGTATATTTTTTGTTTGATAAGTTGAATTTTCTTGACAGATCTTAATTCAATGGCCTTTCGCTCCCATTCATGTATGTTACATTGACATTACAAGGTCTAGCTTATGGTGGCCTGTCATTGTGGTGGAATTTTCTTTTCAAAATATTGCTTTAATACTCTTTAAAGATTACATATTTTAATGGGAGGGGAATCGCAGAAGCTTGGTTAAAATATTTCTATTTAAGTACCATGTGCATCTCTTTCGAGCAATCAATAGAAGCCGGAGGCATGTAAAATATCATTGCACGTTAGACCAAACATAGTTTGCATTTATTTGATTTTTTTATTATGCATGGTATGTAGGTTGCCAGGTCTTAGGTCTCTAGCACAATGTGAGTTTCCATTCATATATGTGATGTTTCGCAGCATTGTCAGATGGCAAAGTTCATAGCATTTAGAATCTCGGTAAAGGCTTGTCAGAAATTCCGAAGGCCCATCCCAGAAGAGCCTGAAAAAGTATAACTACTGAAAACAGCATTATTTCAGAAACAACCAAGGGTGACAAGAGGTTTTCATTGCAGATTAAAAATCAATGATCTTTTCAGCGTGTGCTGGCAGAGGTTAGCACTGCAGAGAAAGAAACGGCTTTCACAACAACCATTTGATTAACCTGGATGATTTTATGTGCTGATAGCGTCCACGGTGAGCAAATCATTATTAGATCTCATTTTCTGCACGAAGGAAACCACTGAAGCTTAGCTGCACGCCATGCCCTGTGCATTGAATTTCTGTCTTTGACTTAAATAGGAATAAAGATGAGAGGAGAGACTGTGAAAACTCTTCGTTCCGAACGTAAATGTGGCGAGCGTCCTCTCTATATGTTTGCCGCCAAAGGAAGGCTTTCATTAGCTTTTGCTTGCGCACATGCCATATAGAGAGGAAAGCACGAACCTTTGGCACCAGAGGTGCTGTGAGTAATGCATATAGAATACGCAATACAAACGTCTTGTACAAAACCTCTATGTTAAAACCTTTGCACCTCGTCCCTTGTATTTCACCCTTTTCCCTCCAGCAGGGTGACCGCTTTGCAATCCCCCCCTCCCCGGGTCTGAACAAGCAACTGTGTGAATGTATCTCGAGGTCGCTGCTGGGAGTATTTGATTTGAGTAACAGAATGGACGGGGAGTTTGTTGTCAGACTGTCATTTAGCCGGTCTGCAGTAGCAGTAAGCCTTCACAAAATATTAAACTGCTTTCAGCACATAAAAGCCGTCCTCTCCTACCACTGACATATGGCTTGAAAAGCAGCCTCTGGTTTGTTTTGGAGAGGTGGAAATTGAACACAACAGTTATTTGAAGTGGTTGGAGTTGCTCTTTCTGACGCTGAATATACCAATGACAGAGAAGAAAGCAGAAGCGGCGCTATTACAACCCGCGAGGTTTTGAAAGTTGCCGATGTAAGTGCAGAAGGAGAGAGGGATGCTTGGGGGTGTCAAGTAGTGTAAATCCCATTCTCACCTTACAGACAAACCACCAGCTCTTAGTGACAGATGAAAAAATCTGACACACCTGAATGTGTGTGCTTCTAAAATTACTACTGGTTATAGTCCAGATATAATATTAAAAGGAATGCCACATAAACATATTAAAAATACACTCACCTAATGGATTATTAGGAACACCTGTTAAATTTCTCATTAATGCAATTATTTAATCAACCAATCACATGGCAGTTGATTCAATGCATTTAGGGGTGTGGTCCTGGTCAAGACAATCTCCTGAACTCCAAACTGAATGTCAGAATGGGAAAGAAAGGTGATTTGGGCAATTTTGAGCGTGGCATGGTTGTTGGTGCCAGACGGGCCGGTCTGAGTATTTCACAATCTGCTCAGTTACTGGGATTTTCACGCACAACCATTTCTAGGGTTTACAAAGAATGGTGTGAAAAGGGAATAACATCTAGTATGCGACAGTCCTGTGGGTGGAAATGCTTTGTTGATGCTAGAGGTCATGAGCCGACTGATACTAGCTGATAGAAGAGCAACTTTGACTGAAATAACCACTCGTTACAACCGAAGTATGCAGCAAAGCATTAGTGAAGCCACAACACACACAACCTTGAGGCGGAAGGGCTACAACAGCAGAAGACCCCACCGGGTACCACTCATCTCCACTACAAAATAGGAAAAAGAGGCTACAATTTGCACAAGCTCACCAAAATTGGACAGTTGAAGACTGGAAAAAGTTGCCTGGTCTGATGAGTCTCGATTTCCGTTGAGACATTCAGATGGTAGAGTCAGAATTTGGCGTAAACAAAATGAGAACATGGATCAATCATGCCTTGTTACCACTGTGGTGGTGGTGTAATGGTGGAAGATGTTTTCTTGGCACACTTTAGGCCCCTTTGTGCCAATTGGGCATCGTTTAAATGCCACGGCCTATCTGAGCATTGTTTTTGACCATGTCCATCCCTTTATGACCACCATGTACCCATCCTCTGATGACTACTTCCAGTAGGATAATGCACCATGTCACAAAGCTCGAATCACTTCAAATTGGTTTCTTGAACATGACAATGAGTTCACTGTACTAAAATGCGATCTCAACCCAATAGAGCACTTTGGGATGTGGTGGAACGGGAGCTTTGTGCCCCGCATGTGCTTCCCACAAATCTCCATCAATTGCAAGATTCTATCCTATCAATATGGACCAACATTTCTAAAGAATGCTTTCAGCACCTTTCAACTGGTGTTCCTAAAAATCCTTTACAGTAGGTGAGTGTAGTACCACACTATACATTTACTGTACATTTACTTTCCTTTGTATATGTGTATATTTAACCTAAAAAATAATGTACGTTTTTTTCACTGTACCCTTCCCAAGCAGTTGATGGTGAGGGGGGGATATAACAGTTGATTTGGTCCCTGCTGGACACAGATTTCCATGTTGAAACTGCTGTTCATAACCGAAAAGCCGCCTTGAACATCAGGCAAGAGAGAAGGTGTGAAATAGTGCTACCAATCTGAAGAGTTCTGGGCTGGCAGAAAGTGTAAGACTGTCCAGGTGTCTTATAATATGAGGATTAGAGCTTTGCCAAGGATTGAAGAGCAAAGTCCTGATATTAAAAGAGCGAGAGAGTGAGACACAGAGATAGGGAGTGAGAAAGACTTCGAGAGGACTTCAGAGGAACTGCCTGTGCTGGCTGAGTGCCACACACACGGCCATCATTTTCAACCCCCAAATTAGAGAGGTGACCATCTGACAATAAACCAGCCTTTGGAGAGGAGAAAAAAAGAGTCAGACCCCCATTATAAATATTAATCAAATGGACGCCTTTCAGAGATGGCATTTCTCTGCAGGAAAAAATATAGTACTTTCCTGTCAGGGCGGCAGTGGAGGTCAGGATGGCCTTTCCCTCAAGTCAACCATGATTTAGCCGTTCTCATCGTATAAAGTATAGGGGAAAGTACAAAAAAACACTCTTGAATAAAAAAGACGCCTTAATAGCTGTGTATTTTTTTTTAGATTAAAACATTGTTTAAAAGATGCTTTCTCTCAGTCCTTTGATCAGATATTACATCATCCTTTTGTTCTTCTGGAAGTCTTTACGCAGCCCGACTCTTGGCAGGTACAGAACACTAAAGGACCATTTTATTTCTAAATGAGTCTGAATGGCACACCGCAAAGACTGGAAAAGCTGCTGCCCTTTCCTTTTTAAATGGTACGTTGGCATTTAACATTACACATGTCAGCAGAACCTCACTCTCCATTTACGGCTTCTTAATGTATGTGTATTTGTTCACAGCCACTTACGATATTAGCTGTTGTCAACGGCTGCGCGGAAAGGGACATTTAACGTGTAGGTCTGAAAAACTCGCATGTGATCATAAATGAATTTATAAACTACATTTATAAACTCGAACCTTTGATATAGTCCCTATCCCTCCCCTGCAGAATAAAAGTATTTACTTTCACTCAGAGACGACAAGTTGTGCTGCAATTGTACAAAATAATTCATTAGCGTGCCTCTTAAAAGCAATCCTCCTCTCTTCGAAACTATAAAAATATAGAATCGGTCATATTTGCATAAAGTAACGAAAACGTATCATATATTAAGACGCATAAAACACTGGCTTTGTTTTTGTTTCTCTGCAAATAAGGTGTGGTGCAATTAACAGACACATATATATAAGGCTCATAAGGCAGTTCAAAGCTGTGTCTCTTTCTCGATGTCTCTCCATATCTGTTTATCTCTCTGTTTTTCATTTACATCATACATTTGCCTACCTCCGACAATGCTCCCCTCCCTTAAACTCTCACTCTCTCTTTCACTCTCTCTTTCCTCCCATTATGAATAATGAACTTGTCCTCCTATGATCAGGCCTATTGGGGATTTCCGCTGCGTGTGTCAGGGCCTGTCTAATGGATTGCTGTATGCTAATTTAGCTAGAGGATGATGGGCAGTTCTCTGCTGGGGTCACCGGTGAAATAAAAGAGCCCTTTGTGAGAGTCTGAGCCATGTGCCTGTGACAGACCAGCGCAGACCTTCAGAGTCTTCTTTTCAACTTGTGCACAGCTATCTGGAGAAGAAAGGACAATGGAAAACAACAGGCTATGTCAGTATTGATTTAGGGAGGGATGTGTGTCTTGGTGTCCTAGACCTCTGTAAACTCATTCAGTGTGTGCGTGTGTAGGTTTGCGACCGCTTTCGGTCGTCCGCAACCTTCAAACATACTCGTGGATACTTTTGAATAAGCCACTTCCATGCTCCGCACCCCAGCTTAAGTCTCGCTGGCCTGTTTCCAAGCCTCAGTCCATCAGCCATTAGGCCATTAATGAAGTAACTTCACATTGTTATTGACTGGCTTGTCAGTAGCCCTGCCTGAGCCCTTAATAGGAGTCATTGGTCTTAAGTTAAAAATGGGCTGAAGGAGGTAGACGAGGCCATGCGTAGCATCTCAAGTGCCCCGCAGAGGTGAGCAGCAGCGAGCCCATGCAAATGATCTGGTGTGCGAGCGGAGAAAACCTCCTATCTGGACAGATGAAAAATTCTGCCGTTCAGGCATTGGATCACAAACAAATTAGATTATAAGCAGTGGAGCGATGTTTTGACTAAGGTTTTTTAATTTTGTTAATGATAACGAAAAGAAACATGATAACACTTTACAATAAGGTTGTATTTGTTAAAGGGCACCTATTTGATTGCTAAAAAACAATGTTATTTTGTGTATTTGGTATAATCACAATAGATTTGAAAAGCAGCTAATCTCTACGTTGTGATTGGCCTGAATATCTCTGGCATCTGCCGAAAATGTGACGCTCCTTACCATGTTTGAAAGATTTGTGGCTAACAGGAGTTAACTTAGAGGCTGTTAGTCCAAAGCGGGAGGAATTATCATATTTTCGGTCTATAAGCCAGGCTTGGCACAATTCAGAATTGAATTGAGAATGACTCCTAAATTCCAATTCAATTCTTGAATTTGAATTGATGTCAAAAACAGGATCTAGAATTACAATTTGAATTTGAATTAAAGGAAGCAGAATTGCAATTCAATAGAAATTCAAAGAAATTCATATACATATTATAAAGTAAGTAAAGTGTTAAAAATGAAGCTTTCAGTATATGTCAGAATTGTATAACATATTCTATTATATTAATTTAAATATATTATATTAATTCAAATTCCAATTCATGAATTGAATGGAGGCCAATTCTGAAATTCTGAATTGTGCACAAGCCTGCTATAAGCCGCGGTTTTTTTCATAACTTGGCTGGTGCTACGTTTTATAGTCAGGTGTGCCTTGTAAGTCAGTATGAATTAATTTTGACATTTATGAGGCAAGAGACAACATTACCGTCTACAGCCGCGAGAGTCCGCCATATGCTGTTTCTGTATTTATGTAATTCAATGGATTCAGTAATGTGGAATGACAAGTATGCGAACTTCACGCTAGTTGGCTTGTTCGGTTAATTAAGACTATTCAACCTTCCAGGGAAGTTCTGTATGCTATGGTTTATCGTTTAAATAACTGATAATATTACTTTTAATGTACAGACATCTATTCAGCCTGCTGTTCTGTCTGCTATTGTTTCGTTGAATAACTTGCCTTTCCAGATTAAATGTCTGTTCTTCGGCTTGGATTTTGTAAAATAATTTTCTAAGTAAATGCGACGTAGAGTCTACTGTGACTTATATATGTTATTTCGTCTTAATGACGCATTTTTGATTGATGCGGTTGAGCACGGTATGATAATGTCGGTCTTGTCTACATCACCAATCCCAGGAAGAAAACTGTTGCCTACAATTCGTGTGTTTATTGTAGTTCAAGAAAAGAGATTTACGTTGGGGACGATAACTCGCGTCGTCATTTACTTTGGGGTTTGTACCTTTTGCATATCGTTAACATGTACTAATACACACTTACAAACCAAAGTAAATTTAAAAACGTGAATCGGACAATAGGTGCTCTTTAACATTACCAAAGGCATTAATCCTTGTTAATGTTAGTTGATATCAACATAAATTTTATATAAGTTCATTGTGCTTTAACTACTGTTAACTGTTACAACTTTTGATTTAAAAAATGTTTAGCAAATTATTAATACATTAAAGATTAATCATTGCTGTAGAAATAAAGGCTGTAACTGATATGTTATTAATCTATACCTAATATTAACAAATACAACCCTAAAGGGTTACCAGAAAAAAATTGAGGATAATGTTTTTAGTTTGCTAAATGTATTGCTCTTGAATTTTTACATTTTTATAATAGTTTCTTGATGGAAGGTTAATTTGCTAGAGTATTAAAGATATATCTTTTTTTAAATATAGCTTTTTTGTTTTAGGTTATAGAGTTCATTCTACATATAACTCATCACAGAAATGATTTAAGAGGTTAGGGATGAGACTGGAGATATGAGATGTCCCTTTGGAACGGTCTGCCATTAAGTTTACTAAAAATGTCTGATGGTTTTGCCCAGACAGTGATGAGAGCTGTGTCTGAACCGGATCCAAATTTCTGCTATGTGATGCAGTAATGACAGAGAAATGTTGTCATAATTATTGTAATTTCCTTTGATTTAGAAAGTTGGTGTAGTTTTAATTGAGCAGACAAATTTAGCAGTTTCTGGACGGCTGAGTTCAGGGATCTCAAAAGACTTCACCCAGTAACCCAACAGCCCTTCAAAGCTTTTAAAACTTATAATCAAGATCCCTTTCTTTCTTTCTTTCTTTCTTTCTTTCTTTCTTTCTTTCTTTCTTTCTTTCTTTCTTTCTTTCTTTCTAACCTTGCTTCATAACTGCCATAACAATCTAATGCAAGGTAATGTTTTATATGATGTCATATGATGACAACTGTACAAATATGTCTTCCACTTTTATTTTAACCCAAACTGAAACTAGCTTTTTGTTCTCTTGGGCCTTATTTAAATGGTGGCCTTTTCATTCCCAGGAATAGGAATGTATCAGTAAACATGAGACAGTTAGCATGTATTTCTTATTACGAATGATTTGTATGGCCATTTGTCTGTTATGAGTGAACCTGTAGCACATCACAAAGCCATCAAAGCCTCGTTTCCAACCGTACTCATGTAAACAAGCGAAATTGAGTTGAGTTAGTTCCAATCAGAATGTCAGATGAAAGATGTCTATGTTTCTCCCCACAGAGGGGACAAACAATTACCATAGCCGAATTTACAATATCAGGCGTTCCGTGTGATTTTGACGGATACATATTGATAGGTTTCATTTCTGGTATCGGTAAATGACAGTGGTCATGTGTGGCCATAATCTGTGATGAGTTGAGCATTGTGGTAGGCTTTATGGTACTTGTGGGCTTGTGTTGATAGGAAAAGGAGGGTGTTTTTAAGGCAGAGCGAATTAGATTTTCCTATTCTGACTAATAGACTGTTGTATAATATTGCACAATATTCATTCAGCTTCAACTGAAACATTGCACAATAACATGCCCAGAAGCGAGATTTAATAATTGCATTTGGGTTTTGTGATTTGAATGTTGTTTTATGAAAGCATATTGCTACTGCAGTAGGCTTGATTTGATTTAAACAACACCGAAAAGCCACAATACACAGATTGATGTGATAGATTCGAATCTGACTTTTTAACCCCATATGACCGTTAATCATTAGCAAGTTTTGGTATGCAAAAATGATTATGAAATATGGAAATATGATCTTAAATGCTGTTATTTTTATGAAAGGCCAGCTTTGTTTCCCCCAATAGTATTGAGTCACTTAAAATTGGTTGTGACTCAGCTGACTGAAAACTCGACCTCTGGGCTTTTCTAACAGAGCTGTCTGTGTAAGGAAAATCTTAGTTATATGGAAAGCATAGAGTTTCATTTTCTGTAATTTCTCACCTTAGGGTCTACTTCTGTTTTAGCCTGTTCAATTTTTCCAAAAAGTTTTTTCAAAGTTGAGATATGACACTAACAACTGAATAATTGTAGTGGTAATATAGTACAAGTACTGTGCCATTAGATTTGTTGTTTTGGCAATGGTATGGTGAGCATATATCATTATTTCTCAGTCTCTTTATTAAAATACAATAAAAAATAGAAGAAATTTGTATGAAGTATTAAATTCATAATAAGATTATAAGCTAAAGTGTCAAGTATTTTGAGTGAGCTTCTCTGCACGTGAGCAATAGCAGGGAAATGCAGACTCTCTTAAACCCAAATGAAATAAAAGCCTAATGTTTAAAATCTAATGACTTCAGTCCAGTCAAAAGAATACAAGATGTGTTTAGTGAGGTCACACTAAATACTGACTTTTACGTGAAGAAGCAGTTTTGTTCTGAAAATCTTCTGTTTGTATCTTAATAAAGAAAATATAAAAATATATATTTTGTCTCTCCAGAGTATGTATGTAAAGTTTTAGCTCAAAATACCATATAGTCTTCTCGGGTCCAAAGAAATGTACCTGACCCGAAATGACCCGAATCACTTTATACCTGAACCCGACGTGCATAAATATTTTTTTTTAAAGAAAGACCTGACCCGAGACAAACCGGAGAAAATTAGACCCGACTCTGACCCGAACCAGTTGCATTTTTTTTAACCCGACTGGACCCGAATGTAAACGGCACCAACATGTGTGCAGTCTGCAGCCCCGCACGCTGCAATCAGACAGAAAGAAACCCTGCTTTGTTTGAAGATGACACCCAGTATAACCGCTAAAATGTACATTAACTGACAATTAACCTTCCGCCAGCCACACAGTGTCACAAGCGCTCTTGGCAAACAGAGGAGAGGTTTAAAAAAGGACATTGCACACATGCGAGAGAGTTCAGGTTTTCCGGTCCGTTCGGCAAAAACACATTCATTTTAATTTACCCGAGACCCGATCCCGCTAATAGTATACCTGACCCGAGGCACACGTGAAACTTTTAGACCCGAACCCGATCGGGTCTCGGGTCGGACCTCTGGTTTTCGAATCTTAAGTGGACCCGTGAAGACCTCTAGCTTCTATCAACATAGAAAATGTGAAAAATAACAACAACAACAACAACCCAGAAACTTAGTTTTGGTAAACCATTCCCTGCAAGCATGTGAAAAAATAGGTCATTGAAATTTGGCTCCCCTGTGATGTCAGAAGGGGATAATACCGCCCCTTAATCTGCACTATCCAACCACGACACTGCCATTTAGTGCAGAGATCATCTCATTCGCATTTAAAAGGACACACCCAAAACGGCACAATTTTGCTCACACTACAAAGTGGCAATTTTAACATGCTATAATAAAATATCTATATGATATTTTAAGCTAAAACTTCACATGTTTGTAACACCTGCAAGAAAATGTTGTTTAAACACAAATAATTAAATAACATTCTGTCTATATACTTAAGGTGGATATTGTTTATATATCTGCCTATAGATATTCACACATTCATCCATTCATGATGCTTTATCTAACCATCCTTGTATTAATCATCAATGCATATAAATAGATTTAAAAGGGCTGCACAAAAAAAAGACAAACAATTATAATTGTGAGTTATTTCCCCTGATATTGTATTAACAGTTATCATTTTGATTAATAGTATTAACATTAATTTCATTTAATTATCACTGTATACCTGAGGCTTAATTATAACACTGTGTTACAACTAACCCCGCTGTGTAAAAATGTTTCAATCCCAGCTATCAGTTACTGACATGTTTCAAAATGCTGTTATGTGTTAGGTAACAAGTGATTAAAATAAGGTTGGATTTTGTGACTTAGGCTACACACCCAACACAGAAATCCAATTCCATGCCTCTTTGTTTAATATCTTAACTGAAACAGATTAAAACTTTTCACAAACTCACAGCAGATCATCTTTTGACAGAAAGAGAAAAAGTCCAAAAGCACAGATTGCTCGGCCCTGTATAAATATGTAAAGTACTCGTGTTATAATTAACCCCCCGTTAGTTTGTGCCCCGCTCACCCCTACATGTCTAAATTTAGTCAGTGCATTAAACAGAAAAGTATCCTGTTCTCTGTCTCTCCCCTATACTTTCCATACTCTCAATAGGAAGTGTCAAAAAAGAATATGGTAGTGCAGCAGTGCACATGTTCTCGTCACTGGACATAAACATACCCAAACAACACACACATGAATAGTGTGCAAGTTTACCTGTCGCTCTCAGGATGTATTTCTGTACCTTATCACCGTGCCGCAGTGGAGGAGTGCTGAGCAGACGCAGGCCTGAGGGCTCAGTGTATCTACGGCAGCTCGTTCACCCTCTGTTGCCTGAATGAGAAATGTGCATCTCTTCCAGCACTGACAACAAACCACGACTGCATGTCCCTAGCAAAATAAAGCTCTCTCACTCAGTCAAGATAAAGACTGTGGGGTTTGCTTCTCTCTCTAGCGCTCTTGCAAAACCTAGTGAGCTGCTTTGACACTTATAAGTTTCCTAGCTGAAATGAAACCTCATAAGTGACTGATTTGGAATGCTGTGTATAGGCAGTACCTCTGCATACATAAACAACCAACCACACGAGTACCACTACAGGTATTAACTGTGTTTTTGGCAAAAAAAAGAAAAAAAATATTACTGTTATTTTCTTAAACATGGCTACTGTAGTAAACAATTGTTAATTTTCTTAGGATAAAATATTTAGCATACACAAAAATTAGTTTTTAAACATTTTTACTTTTATATTTTATTTTGTTATATTTTATTTGTTATTTTGTTGCAGTGCATTCTGGGATTGTCTTGTCCACAAAGCAATCCTATGTCCCCAAAGCATTAGAATGTGGCACTATAATGAAGTTGTGTACCCTTTAGAGCCGCCTTTGATGTCTTAAAATGCTACCTTTATAAACAGCTCACTGGATTTTGCATCTGTGTGTATGTGTGCACATGTATATATTTAAACACACTCCATTTCCTTATTTTCCCCCCTCTCAAGGTTACGGTCATCTTTTATACTGTGTTATAAAAAGGTTCAGCCTGATGGAGATGTTCAGCGTTATTTTGTAATTAGAGCGTAATCCTCCTCTCATTGCGTGTGCTTATTGGTAGACGCTCTCTGCATGCAATTGTAATAATGTGATGAAAATGTGAATAATAGCCTTGCATCTCAAGGTAGCGTAATTATTTGAGACGGCTCTATTGAAAGACAGAAATATTCCTGTTTGATTGTAGCTACACCTGTTTATAATATTACCACAGGTACTTTTAAAAGAAAATTCCTCGAGCGAATGTTTACTTTGATTACCTCAGCATTTGTTTGTGTACAACCTGTCTCGCTAATGAAAGAGGTTCGGATTGTGCAACCGCACTTTTGCATATACTGCAGTTGTTAGTGGCCTAGTTTCAAGAGCAAAGACGAAACACAAAGTCCCTTTAAAAAGGAAAATAAATAAATAAATAATATTTGACAAAAGTTGAAGGCGGCAGGGACATGAGAAGGTAAAAAAGGGAAAGGTTAGTTGGGTGGCCTTTATAGATCTTTATGTCTGTTGAGGGGATCAGCAAGCCGAGGCTGATGAACTTCACTTTCTATTAGTGGCCATGGAGAGGATGTTCTCTCCCCACCGATCAATAGGCTGAAGGACAAGAGTGTCAGAAAAATGAGAGACCCTTCTCTTTCTTGGCAGGGCGGTCTCAGAACGGACGGCGAGGAACTGAGTGCCAGAGACCCTTAGTCCCTCTGGAGTGGCTTTGAGTGAGGGAGCCATTTTGGAGGGGGTGGGGGGCGAGGAGGCACTCTCATCATTCGCTGTGTTCCTGTTAACAGTAAAGAGAGGATATCTAAACTCCAGCAAAAGACCTCTTTCAGAAACCTTTGCTGTACAACTGGAGGTGGATTTCTTTCATCTTCTGCTCACACTGCAACCAAGCAAATAAATTAAACAAACCTAAGAAGCAAATGTTTATTTTTCACGTTATTTTGTATGTGCACTTACACTGTACTTACCCCCAAAAAAAATACAGTCCCTCCAGATTTTTTTGGGTGATTTTTGCATTCAAAATGATTAAGCAATTTCCAAAAATTAGTGGAAAAATTATATTTTTTTTCTAAGTAGGATACCATAAATGATTGCCCGATATTGAATTAATAGTAAAAAGTATTTTTATTCATTAAATAGTTTATTAAACATGTAATAATAAAATAAAAACAGAGAAACAAATAAAAATAGGACAAATACAACAAGAATGCTTGAAACTGCGGATAAGTGGTGGTAAAAATACTTGTAACTTGAAATTAAATAGTATAGTATAAAACCCATACATGTAGATCAGGAATGTAAAATAAAGTGTTATTTTATTTATAAAACAGATACAATATACATATAAAGAGTTTGGTTCCAAAACGCAATAAATCCATTTTGACTGTAAAAATGTGTTTTTTATACCAAGAAAAGTGACAAGATGAAAACCACTATTTTCTGTTACAGACTTTCACATAGCATCTTTAAATTATAAAAACATAAAAAATTCAAAGCGTCGCCATTGTTGTTTAAAATGTGTGGAATGGTGCGCTGTGATTGGTTTAGCGGATTTATTGCATTCTGCAGAGAGGGAGAACTGACGTTTATCGCGTTTTGGGAAAAAAGGGAGAAAAGATGACAGAATAACACGGCGAATATCGGATTTTGCATAAAATTAAGAATTTACGTTTTAATACTGACCTGATACAATACTGATTTTGGTGGCAACTATTTGTTTAAAATGTTGTATATCGCGTTTTGGAACCAAACTCTTCATATACATATTTGTTACAAAGGCTCCATATTTAGACTCGCTGGACAGCATCCGCCCATATGAACAAACATCATAAAAAAGATTATTCCATCAGCGCCCGATTCGGTGACAGCTTCTGTGCTTTCAGGGCTGCAGGTTACCGTTTTCTTCCGACCCTGGCTGCGTCTATTCAGCCTCTCCATTTCACACAGGCAAATTAAGCACTTCCCCTATCCCGAAAAGCCTGCTATCCCTTCACAAATGCTGAATATGAAATTAGCTTCAAACTATTGAGAGGCGGCACAGGATCATTTCACACTGAAAGTAAAGGTGTCCCTTGTATTTCCCAAATGCAACTGATTTCGACCATGAAAAGGAACAAGAAAGCAAAAGAGGGGAAAGTGTTCTGCCTTTTGTCCTGACTGATTCTCTGTATTTTTCTGTCCCATTTTTTCTCTCTCCGTTTCTCTCTTTCCTTCGAGAGGCGTCTGCGAAGCAGGTTTGGATGTAACCAAAATGATCTTTAGACTCTCATATGTGGGTTTACATTAAAAAACAACAACATTAATTTCCATAATGCATTCTAATGGATTAGGGGGCTGTTTGTAAGGGGAAGGTCAGGGTTATGGTTTTAGTCAACACAGCAACCTACCTGACAAGAGCTATTATGTTAATACCCGTTACAAGCCATGGAAATAAAATGCACATAATTAGCTATTTCAGCCATGATCTCATTTATTTGGCAGCGTACCTTTATGCTCACCCCTGGCCTCTCATTTCATATTATGAACCATCAACGGGGCCAAAGATACATTATCATTTGTGATATCAGATGACAGCTCAGACACAGTGACTGTATGTGTGTGTGTGTGTTTGTGAACATGAGGGGGGTGTTGAGTTTATGTTTGAAAAATGTGCTGTAGAACAGACCAATTAAACGTCTATTTGATGGGGGCAATAGTTCAATCTGGCAAACTATCTGAAACATTTAGAGGCAGATATAGGAAGGCTTTGTCAGTGTGCCATTTACTCTCTCTTAATGAGCTGGACCTAATGGAAAGGCTTTTATGTTTGAGTGTGCTGTGTTGTAAACATATGTGGATCGGTTACATATATTTTGTGTTCATGGCTGTGTGAATTAACTGTATAAATTAAATAAAAGACTCCATCGAAGCATACTGCCCACATCTTGTACAGTGTAAATAACAACTTGCTTTCAATATGAGCAAGTTGTCTAAAAGATGATGTTTTTCTAGCACTAGCAAAACAGTGCCTTGAGAAGGTTTCGTTGACCCTTCCCGCCTCTTTCGCAGACAAATGGTCCCACCTTGAACATTTTTTTAACAGGTGTCAGGCTGGTCGAGATGCTAACTGAATGTTTTTAGGGTGCTTTCACACCTGCCTTGTTTAGTTCGGTTGAATCGTACCAGAGTTCGATAGCTCACTTTGGGTGGTTCGTTTGGGCAGATGAGAATGCAGCAATCGAACTCTGGTGCGCACCAAAAGCGGACCAAACAAGCGGACCGAGACTACCTTGAAGAGGTGGTCTCGGTACGTTTTTAAACTAACTCTAGAGCGGTTTGTTTGTGGTGAGAACATGTTCCGAGATTTAACCGACCTAACTGCAAAAGTATACTGCACATTTTGGACTAAACCAGCTGCCGTAGTCACCTGCGCAGTGCATTAGCGGATGAGGAAGTGTTTGTTGACAGTCTCTATTAGCAATATTAGCACAATGACAGATCGCGGACATACCGGGAGTTGTGAGGAGGTGCGGGCGGAGCCTCAGAAATTTGGTATCTTCGCCATTTGTAGTGAATTAAAATGTTGTTTTTGCAGCATCTGCAATTCATTCTGGAAATGAACAGTTTGTTTATACAAACTATGTATAACAACCACGGATATAATTACAGCGCACAGCCGTCTGTTCACAGTGTCTGCCGTATTTTTCTTCTTTTTATTTACTTCCGGGGTTCCATTGGAATTTTGCGAACATTGATTCTGACCAATCGAGAAGCAGTTTAGGAAAAACGTTCAAATACATGTGGCCAATGAGTGATGTGGATCTTATCACATGACAGAATTTTGGTTCGTTTCAACTGGTGCGGATCAGAGCAACATTGTACAGCATGTACAATGTATCATTTTTTGCTTTTGGTCCGGACCAAATGACCCGAACTACAGATGTGAAAACACCCTTAAATACCACAGAGTCAGATTAAAAATGTTACGATGACATACGCCTGCAAATAATTGACTAGTGGCTTACAATTAGTTAACTTACACCGTAAAAAATATTTTCAGGCCAATGATATTACGCAGTGCCCGAAAATAGTCCCCTGCCATTGAAAGTTACTAAGGGGACTATTTTCCTCCTGCAGCCATGTTACAGCAGCAATGTCCTTGATTATTACGCAAGAATGAGAGTATATGAGAGCCATATATGCCTAGAAAATCCCAACTTTTAATTTTCTATCAGTCTTAGTACACGATGTAACAACAGAAGAGTCAAGTTTTAAATAGGAAAAATATTTTTTGTGCGATGCTAATGGACTAATCAGATTCAATGTATTGTGCTAAGCTATGCTAAAAGTGGTAGCGCCAGACCCGGAGGTCAGCTGAAAGGATTCCAAAACGGTAAAAATCAAATGTTTAACTCTAGGGGAGCTGGAAAATTTTTATATTTAAAAAAAACGTGTCCCTTCAAATGTTTAGGTAAATTATCTTTAAAATTTCAACTTTATTTAATATATTGTATTTAATGTATTTAATATTTTGACCATAGTGAGTTGCTATAACTTAAGGAAATAAGTTAAGCAGTTGCTTAACCATTTTTTTAAGTTTGTGTAAAATAAAATAAAAATAAAATAGGAAGTTGAAATTACTTGTAAAGCCAATTTCATTTCTGAAGCTTGGAATGAAAACAAAAACATTTTAACACTAAAAAATTACGAACTTCAGTTTAAGGTCACTGCCTGAAAACAAACAAATTGAGTTGAAAATCCACATAGCTGACTGTGATTAAATCAGAGACCATCTACAAGCATGATACTGGGCATTTTTTCTTTGTTAATTTCGCTTTATTAAACATTTCTCTTATTTGAAGACGCCAGTCTGCCAAGAACATGCTCTTGCTCCTTTGAACTTGGCAAAAACCTTTTCCTCAAGCATTTATATTTAACCTTCAGAACAAACTTCCGTTCCTCTTGTGGTCTGCGCTAAACTGATTTTCGTTTTAATTAATGCTCTAGATGACCACAGCAGCTCCTGAAGTCTTCCATTAGAGGTCTTCTAAATGGGCCCGTAGAGAAAATAGGGAGATCCACATGTAGCGGCCAAAGGCCTGCAAGCATGCGTTCACATACATATACAGTTAAGAGAAGGCATGTTCATATGCAAAAAAGACACCCACACACATCGTAATTGCCGAACAGGGCAGATTCATGGTTCGTTAGTCCTTAAATATGGTTTTGACCAGTGCATTCCTCAACATCCAAAATGCACAGGGTGCTTTCTAATAAACTCCAGCTTGGGCAGCGCTCCAGATGGGGGTTAGGAGAGAGGAGCACTGATGGTGGTAAGTGGTTTCACTGGAGACAGCCTACCCCTTCATCCCCAGCCAGTAGAAAGCTGGGTGTTAGTCGACTTGGCTGCAGTCTACACTTTGGGTTTCAGCCACATTTTCTCAGTGCCTCTGAGTTTGTTTTTTATATCCTTGCTGCCCATTTCCTACGAAACTCAACCTGGGGTTTAGGGTTCCTTTCTAGCCGGATGTTTGTACCCCCGGCAAGAGCTTGCTCTCGCTCCTTTTTTCTCGTTTTCATTTAAGCTGTTTCTTTCATCTCTCACACTTTCTTTCTCTCTCACACACACACATGCATAAAGCACAGACCCACTGTGGTTTCCCTATGGTCATTCCTGGACCGTGTGTGGAACGGCTCAGACTTCACTGCAATTACAAGAATACCTGCCTGTGCTCCAGGCTGCTTTTGTTTTTCTTTTACAGTTTGTGTGTCGTCTCTGTAGTGTAGCTTTCTGTGTATTTACAGAATGAAGCATGAGAGGAAAAATCACATGTGAGCTGCTGCACAGTACAGATGACTGATAAAAAGTTAGGTTTTATGTGTGTGTGTGTGTGTGTGTGTGCACGCAAATAGTCGATGATGAAAAATATATAACGTCAATTTTACCTGCTTGCTCCTTATACAGTCTCCTCATTATTCATCACAATCATGTCACAAAAATATTATATTACCCAGAAATAAAATAAAAAAATACATCTTTTTCTATATCTTGATATAGATCATTGATAATCATGACATTAGTTTGGATACTAATTGAAGTAACTCTTTTGACACACTAACCCTTGACGCACCCTCCCATCTCTTCACCCGACCCTTCAAACCTTTCCTCTCTTCTCTGTAAGACCCCATTTCTTTCGTCCCTGCCTCCATTCCTCCATTCTCTGTCCAGTCTTTAGAGAGACGGACAGCCATTCTTCCTCATTGTCTTTGACAAAGAATGGGGACCATAGATTGGTTCCCCTTTTAATATGGCTGCTTTTTATGCCCAATTCATCCAAAT
Source organism: Misgurnus anguillicaudatus (assembly GCF_027580225.2). Lineage (NCBI taxonomy): Eukaryota > Metazoa > Chordata > Actinopteri > Cypriniformes > Cobitidae > Misgurnus > Misgurnus anguillicaudatus. The sequence continues at coordinate 20,846,616 of NC_073347.2, read as the reverse complement.
TAAATTGGTCACAACCCACCTGGTGTTGCCCTGTCTTCAATGTGTCTCATGGATCATTCAAAGCCTCTCCAGCCAAACTTCACAACCTCTGCTGACCTCGTGTCTTGCAAGTCTGTGGCTATTGTCGTATGCCCAATAAAGGATGGCATCCTCAACAGCAATGGTGTGCACAGAGACGAGCAGCAGGGGTCTGAGTCTCTGCCCCTTTCAATTCACACTGAAAGTACCCCTCTTGTCATATTAGTATGATAATAAAAATAATAAATTAAATATTATAATAAAACATAACTTTTGTTTGATATGTTATATAATGATGTTAAAATATTACAAAATATTATGAATAAAGTTAAAGGGTTAGTCCATTTTCTTCAAAAAAATCCAGATAATTTACTCACCACCATGTCATCCAAAATGTTGATGTCTTTCTTTGTTCAGTCGAAAAGAAAGTATGTTTTTTGAGAAAAAACATTTCAGGATTTTTCTCATTTTAATGGACTTTAATGGACACCAACACGTAAAAGATTTAATGCAGTTAAAATTTGTAGTTTCAAAGGACTCTAAATAATCTCAAACGAGACATAAGGGTCTTATCTAGCGAAACGATTGTCATTTTTGGTAAGAAAAATAAAAAGACGTCATCACGTCAAGAGGTCACGGATGACGTATGCGAAACTACGCCCCAGTGTTTACAAGTGTGGAGAGGACCGTTCCGACGTTTTTGTATGTGCAATGAAACTAATTAATGTCTTTGTGTCCGTTTATTGTTTAAAATGGTCCGCAAATGTGCGTTTGATATTTGTAACAAGTGACCTATCCACGTCATTACGCAATTACTTGAGGTCGCACTGGCTCGTCACACAGCCGGAGGAAGAAGAGAAGTTGTGGTTTAAAAGTGCATATTTTTTATTTTTCTTCCCAAAAATGACAATCGTTTCGCTAGATAAGACCCTTATGCCTCGTTTGGGATTGTTTAGAGTCCTTTAAAAATTGCGTTGAAACTGCAATTTTAAACTGCATTACAACTGTTACGTGTTGGTGTCCATTAAAGTCCATTTAAATGAGAAAAATCCTGGAATGTTTTCCTCAAAAAACATAATTTCTTCTCGACTGAACAAAGAAAGACATCAACATTTTGGATGACATGGTGGTGAGTAAATTATCTGGATTTTTGTTCAAGAAAATGGACTTATCCTTTAAACTGTTAAGCGTCGCCGCTTAAGTTTGCATCAATATTGTTGATGTAAATTTTAATCTATCACTACAAACTATATATCGTTGGAAAAGTCTAAGCCTCCAGAATAGACATTTCAACAGTGTTTTATAAAATAAATTATGTAGGGAGAGTAATTGATTCATTTATGAAGAGAGTGTGCCTCAAAAAATTTATTTTCTGCTAAATGTCACTGTCCAACCAGCAGGACGACTACAGTTACTTCAATGTTTGCATATGAATTCTTATCTAATCATGACAAACTGTATATTGTTTGAAAGCTCCAAGAGTGTAGATTTAACTCAATAGGGTGGGGTGACGCTTAAAAGGTTAATATAGTAAACAGCTACAAACTTCATCCTCATTCGGTATTATTTTTAGCAACAGATGTAAACAGCTTTCAAATGAAAAAAAAAATACTTCATAACTTTTTTGTGTTAATCTAAAACAATTGTGATTTATTGTTTTCTAAATAAAGTTGTCCCATGTAAATAATAGTACAGTATGTGAAAATATAACCTTGATATCTTTCATACTGACTGACTAAGGCCGTGTTAAAAATATAATCAATGTGAATTCAATCATATAAAATACTGAGGCAAACCAAGCTGGTTATGTAACTTTTATTTGTACTAATTCATTTAATGCCTGTTTTCATGTCCTCCTGCCCTTGTGGCCCTCTGTGCACACCACTGCCCATAGGCTGGCCTAAACTTTCTAAAGGGTCACCTTTAGACCATTAGTGGAGTGTTATTCCCCCTCAACCAAACCCACGCAAATGGGAGCTTTTAATCACCATCCTCTCCGTCTCTCCCACCTCCCTCTCTTCCGGAGAGAATGCCTCTTGTCTTTTGGGTCTTAGTCATGCCATGTCCTAATGCGCCTGGATCCTCGCAGACGGCCATAATGCGGCTCTCAATGCTGTTTATTAGCCAGATCCATTTGCCACCACAAGTCCGCCCCCCCACCACCGCCACCATCACCCCAGCCCTGCCACTACGCCCACTTTCATGCTCCCTCCCACCGTCTTTTGTGTGCTGCCATATGAATGCACTTTGATGGTTTATAATTATGCCTGTCCTTTTGACACAAGGATCCACGGCCTGCCCTTGTTAAGCCAGTAATTAGCCTGTCCTCCTTATTTATTGAGAAAGTACAAATTATCCTTTCTAGTGGGCACTGGCCATTCCCCGCTCGCTCTGGTTCCACTCTCTCTCTCTCTCATTCTCACTGTTTCTCTCTCTCTCTCTCCATTCTCCTTGTGTCCCTCAGCACTTTTGATAGGCTGAAAGCAGCTGCACTAAAGCAAGATAAAGCTGCACCATCAGGATGATGAAGAGCGTGGATGGAGAGGCGCTGCGCCGAGCACAAAGGCCGCAGAGAAGCTGCGACAGTGGCGTGAGGACAGCTGAAGAATGCAGCGCCGCTCCAGGATGAATAGCTCTCATTTGTGAATATACAGATCTGCCTGGAGGAGGGTGGAAAGGGGGGAGAAATGAGAGGGGTAAAAAAATCTACAGGTCACAGAAAATAAAGTTTGGAGGCCAAAGCCAATAAAAAGCATGCAGTGCAAAAATATATACTGTATAATACTTATTTTCAAGGTCATAATTTTTTTCCTATGTTTATTATTGTAGCATCAGGGTTTTAATAAGGCCATTTCTTGACTAAATGTTTTTTTTTATTCAAATAGTACTAAACTGAATAAAAAGATTTTGTGGCTCAGTCCTTTACAAATATTTTTTATTGCTTTATGTGTGAGAGATAAGACTTGTTTGCCATTTCCCCTACTTGTCTCATAGATGGCAACTTAACTGTGGCCCATACTTGGTAATAGTCTGCTCCCATATCTCAAGTTCTGCCCAATTTTGACTCAACTTTTCAACTCTCTGCATGATCTATAAATGTAGCACGGGTTGCCTGTTCTTCCCCCTAAAGATCTGCATAAAATCATATTCACTGTTCTGTCTGTAAATACTGTCCGTTTTTCCTTGTTTCTCAGCCTTTCAAGAGATTAGCTTTTTTAAATAGGTCTGGAATATTAAGCTGTGACCCCCTGTTGTCCCGTTCCCTCCTCGGCCCACTCCATGTCCTCCTTAGCCTGAACAAAACCCATTTGCTCTAGTACGGCAGGAAAACTGTATTCAGGTGGTCCCCTCCTCTCCTAACACAGACCTCTGCCTCGGTAAGAGCCTCCCTATCAATAGAGATGTAAATAAGTTCAGACAGTTGGCAGACCTTTGTCTACATCTTACATTTGAGAGGCATCACAAGGGTCTCTTTTAGTTGGGCTGAGATTTTTAATCTTTTTAGTTTCAGTGTTCAGGGAAAACAACACGCTCTTTCAGACTAAATGGCAAGGATTAGCAGTCACACTTGTGCAGTCTTGGTCAAGTTTGATCTCTTTTTCGGAGTTTTTTTTTTAACTGTGCATTTTTAAGTTAAGCATAACAGGAATTTGTTTATGGAAGCAGTTATATATGTCCGATATACATTTGGTGTAATATTTTTTGTTTTTTGGGAAAAGATCAAGAGCTCTTCAACTGGTCATATTCTCTATAGTTTATACAAGTAAAAATAAACGTAACCAATAGTATAACTCTTTGCAAATATGTACTTTGTACCTAAACTAAGTTACCTTTTTGTCAGTGCAAGGAGCTATATATTTTTAAATAAATGGTTTGTTCACCTTACTCACTGACATGTTACCCGACTCTTCACTACTGTATATGCTTTTATGTGAAAGATGTGGTTTTGTGACATCACAATGCAACATCTCTGTGTTGTTCATGGCATGACCTGGGGTCTCGTTTATAAAGCGTGCGTACACACAAAACGGGGCTGGAAACGTGCGTACGCCAGTTCTTACGCAAAGGTTATCACACTTGCAGGTGATCTGTGATTTATAAAGGGAACATTGCTTTTGCCGTTTGCCATTTGTGCGTACATAGACTTTAAGGGGTGGTTCCCTTTCAGTCGGTCACTACGACGTCACGTCGTGACCGACGAATTGGGAGCTCGCTTAGAGAGACCAATCTGCTTCGAATACTACTAAAACGCCAATGAACTTGGCATTGAGATATTTGCATAATGCTGGCGCCGCCCCGCCAGGTGCGTATATAAGGCGCACGTGCAAATAGGGAAATCAGCTTTTTATCGCTTCGAAAGCCGGCAGTATCTGCTACTGAGAAGCTACTTCACTCTGTTGGGATCGATTGCGGAAGTTGGTTGGACTGGCAGTACCACAGCGGACGCTTCGCAGTATTCCACAGGCTCTGCATCTTTTTTGTTTTGAGTTTAGTGTGTGCGTTGCCTTCCCTGTGCGCATCATCAACTGAGCATCTGAGTGAATTTCCCTAAAAGAGTGATACGAGAGAGCTTTGTGCCTTGTTAAAGGCAGCCACTCTCTCGTATATCCGGACATTAGCGTCCTTTTCAGGATGGCTTTTCGTCCGTGCGATCTTGGATGCGGGAAGTATATGGGTCCGAAGGACGGTCACGAGCGTTGTCTTTCGTGCTTGGGCATCGAGCACGCTGAGGCAGCGTTCGCTGGGGGTAAGTGTTCTCACTGCGAGAACATGTCCCTTGTGGATTTGCGGAGACGGTTGTCTTTCCTCCGGGAAAAACGCAACCCACGTCCGACGAGCTCTGATCGCCGCCACGGTGCGGCTGTGAAGCTCTCGAAGGATGATCTCCGCATCACTGTGCTGAACCGGGCAGGGGATTCGTCCTCTGCCTCTCAGCCTCCTCATCCACAGCCGGTTGATGCGCCGATGGAAACTTCAGAGTCGTGTTCTACGATGTCTGTTGGATCTGTCGTGCCTCCCTCCGGGTCCACGGAGACCGCAGCATCCGAGGGTGGGCCCTCTACCTCTGAGGATCTGGATGTCCTCCCCCCTTCCGGACGGGTCGTGACGCCGGATTTCGATCCAGAGATGGTGGCCGTGCTCTCTCGAGCGGCGGAGACCGTCGGGTTGGAGTGGGTTCACCCCCCACAGCCCGAGCCGTCCCGCCTGGATGATTGGTTCTTTGGAGCTGCCCGGGTTTCACAACCCTCTCCGCCGGTACCTTTCTTCCCCGAGGTGCACGAGGAGCTGACCAGGACCTGGAGGTCGCCGTATTCTACCCGTTTACGGCCGTTTCAGCCCTCCCCCCTCACCTCCCTCACCGATGGAGCCGCTAAGGGCTATACGGGAATCCCCCCCGTGGAGCGGGCGGTTGTGATGCAATTGTGTCCGGCCACCGCTTCCACCTGGAAGGATCGCCCAGCCCTCCCCTCCCGTGCTTGCAGACAGTCTTCCGGTTTAACGGGGGCTGCCTATCATGCATGTGGAGAGGCGGCTTCAGCCCTGCACGCTATGGCGTTGCTGCAGGTCCACCAGGCCAAGGCCTTGAGAGATCTGCACGAGGGAGGACACGACTCGCCTGTGCTTTCGGAGCTCCGGGCCGCCACGGATCTGGCCCTCCGTGCTACGAAGGTCATGGCACAGGCGATCGGTCGTGCGATGTCCACGATGGTGGTCCAGGAACGCCATCTGTGGCTCTGTCTGGCTGACATGACGGATGCAGAAAAGAACAAGTTCTTGGATGCGCCCGTATCCCAGGCAGGCCTGTTCGGCGAGTCGGTGGAGTCGTTTGCCCAGCAGTTCTCCGCCGCCCAGAAGCAGACGGAAGCGATCGCTCAGATCATGCCCCGGCGCAAGCGACCTGCATCTCGCCCCCCAGCACCGGCGGCCCCGTCTGCTCCTCGCCGAGGGCGCCCTCCGGCGGCTGCCTCCGCCCCCCCCGCTAGAACGTCTTCTAGACCACGGAGAGGGAACAGCCGTCGGCAGCCCGCCCCGCCCGCACCACCCGCTTCCCGTGGCAAACGGAAATCGAAGCGGCCCTGAGACGGGCGACCTGGAGTTGGATGGGATCACTCTACGGGAGACGGTGACGGCACCGCTCCTTCCACCGGTAGAGGGCCGGGTGGAGAATCTTTTGTTTCGTTTTGTTTCTGTTCCGCCGGCTTCTCAGCCGGCACCCACAAAACCACAAAAAGAGTGCATTCCTATTCCTTCTCCAGGTCTCCAGAGGATCGAGAGAGATGTGAGCGGGCAGTCAGATGCTCTTCCTCCCTCTCCTCTGTCGCCAGTGGGTGTTCTGAGGAGTTCGAGCTCTCCCCTTCGGAGACCGGACCACCAACAACCCCTTCGGAGTCTGCGTCCTCAGCTGAGGAGACCGGACGACCGTTTACCTCAGCGGGCTCAGGTCAGTGTCACACACACACATACTGTAGATGCTTATGCTGTCACGGCAGACGCACCGGCAGTCCCGCCTGTCCCGCCTCGCTGCCCCGCCGCGGGTACACCGGTAGTGCCGTTAATTCCTCTCGTACGGTCCCTGGGGGCTTGGCTTCAGCTTCCCAGTCCGTCTCGTTGGGTTTTACGCACGATCCGCCTCGGTTACGAAATTCAATTCAATCGGCACACTCCCAAATTTGCGGGCATACGTTTCACCACGGTGAAAGCGTCCGTTGCACATGTACTGCGTGCAGAGGTCGAAGTCCTGCTGGCGAAGGACGCGATCGAGCCGATCCCTCTTACCGAGATGAGATCGGGTTTTTACAGCCCGTATTTCATAGTACCCAAGAAAGGCGGCGGGTTACGACCGATTTTGGATTTGCGTGTCCTGAACAAATCTCTTCAGAAGAGGTCTTTCAGGATGATTACACCGAAACAAATTTTCAGTGCAATACGCCCCCAAGATTGGTTTGCAGCGATAGACCTGAAAGACGCGTACTTTCATGTGTCCATTCTCCCTCGTCACCGACCGTTTCTCCGGTTTGCGTTCGAGGGGCGGGCATACCAATACAAAGTACTACCGTTCGGGCTGTCTCTCTCTCCCCGTGTGTTCACGAAAGTGGTAGAGGCGGCGTTAAAGCCCCTCAGAGAGAGCGGTGTTCGCATTCTGGCTTACCTCGACGATTGGCTTATAATAGCGCATTCTCGGCGGACGCTGTGCGAACACAGAGATCTAACACTTCAACATCTCGCCCGTTTGGGTCTTCGGGTCAACTGGGAAAAGAGCAAACTCTGCCCCACGCAGAGGATCTCTTTTCTCGGTATGGAACTGGACTCGATCGATTTATCGGCGCGTTTAACAGAAGAGCGCGTCCAATCAATTCTGACTTGCCTCAGTTCATTCCGAGGGAAGAATGCGGTCCCTCTGAAACAATTTCAGAGACTCCTGGGGCGTATGGCAGCAGCAGCGGCCGTGACACCGCTCGGGCTGCTCCATATGAGACCGCTTCAGCGTTGGCTTCACGATCGAGTCCCGAGGAGAGCGTGGCGCGCTGGCATTCATCGTGTAACCATTACACCTGCGTGTCGCATAACATTCCCCCCGTGGTCAGACCCCGCGTTTCTCAGGGCCGGCGTGTCCATGAGACAGGTCTCCCGGCATGCTGTTGTGCACACAGATGCCTCCGACACGGGCTGGGGAGCCACGTACGACGAGCTCACGGCTTCGGGGGTGTGGACAGCACCCCAGTTGCATTGGCATATCAATTGCCGCGAGTTATGGGCGGTATATCTGGGACTCGTACGCTTCGCTCAGGAGCTGCGAGGGAAGGATGTACTAGTGCGCTCAGACAACACTGCGACCGTAGCGTATATCAACCGTCAAGGCGGTTTGCGCTCTCGTCACCTGTCGCATCTCGCTCGTCGTCTCCTCCTTTGGAGTCAGAAGCATCTGAGGTCCCTTCGTGCCATTTACATACCGGGCTCGCTCAATACAGCGGCAGACGCGCTTTCCCGAGCGGCGCGCCCCGGCGAATGGCGACTCCACCCCCAGACGGTCCAGCTGATTTGGAGGAAATTCGGTCGAGCGCAGATAGACCTATTTGCGTCACCGAACAATACCCATTGTCGCCTGTTTTATTCACTAACCGAGGGCAGCCTCGGCGTGGATGCGTTGGCACACAGCTGGCCGCGGGGCATGCGCAAATATGCGTTTCCCCCAGTGAGTTTAATAGCACAGATACTGTGCAAAGTCAGGCAGGACGAGGAGAGCCTTTTAATGATCGCCCCATATTGGACGACCAGGAATTGGTTTCCGGAACTAATGCTCCTCGCGACAGCCCCTCCCTGGCGGATTCCCCTGAGGAAGGACCTTCTTTCTCAGGGAGGGGGCACATTATGGCACCCGCGCCCCGACCTGTGGAATCTCCACGTTTGGTCGTTGAGCGCGCGCAAGGTTTAAGTGATTTGCCCCAGGCGGTATCTAACACTATTGACGCGGCACGAGCTCCGTCCACGAGACGGGCTTACGCGTTAAAATGGAACCTTTTCGTCACCTGGTGCTCTTCGCAACGTGAAGACCCCAGAGAATGCCCTATTAACATTGTGCTTTTATATCTTCAACAAAGGTTAGATGGTAGGCTGTCACCGTCCACTATTAAAGTTGATATCGCCGCTATATCTGCGCATCACTCACTTATTAACGGCAGATCAGTGGGCCAGCATGATTTGGTTATTAGATTCCTGAGAGGCGCTCGCAGGCTAAACCCCTCGCGCCCTCCTTCTATTCCTCCCTGGGACCTGTCCATGGTGCTGAAAGCGCTACAGAGTCCTCCGTTCGAGCCTTTGCAGTCTGCGAGTCTGAAGCTTCTATCCATGAAGACTCTGACCCTACTAGCATTGGCCTCGGTGAAGAGAATAGGGGATTTACATGCATTCTCTGTTGACGATTCGTGCCTTCAGTTTGGTCCTTCTGTCTCGAGCGTGACCTTGAGACCCAGACCAGGCTACGTGCCCAAAGTTCCCACTACTCCCTTTAGAGATCAAGTGGTGAGCTTGCAAGCATTGCCTTTGGAGCAGGCAAACCCAACCGAGGCTTTGTTGTGCCCCGTACGCGCACTGCGATTCTACGTGGACCGCACGCAAAGCTTCAGGACCTCAGACCAGCTCTTTGTTTGTTATGGTGGCCAGCAGAAAGGGAAAGCTGTCACTAAGCAGAGGATGTCTCATTGGATAGTTGATACTATCGCCCTGGCTTACAATTTGCAGGGCATTCCTTGCCCCTTTAATTTGAGAGCGCACTCCACTCGGAGTGTTGCCTCATCTTGGGCATTAGCTCGTGGTTCCTCGCTAACAGACATCTGTAGAGCTGCTGGTTGGGCGACACCTAATACGTTCATTAGATTCTACAATGTTCGTATCGAGCCTGTATCCTCTCGTGTTCTGTCCTCACCAGGGAGGACACGGAGAGCAGACTCGCAAGTCGGCTTGCAGCCTCCGACTGAGGCTCCAAATTGAGTTTCAGTATGGAAGGCTAACAGAGCAAAAATGCGTAATGGTTTGATTTGCTCTCTCCACTGCCTTGACAGCCTTTGTTGCGGAGCATTGGCTGTCAGCCTTTCACTAGTTGTATTCTTACGAACCTACGTGTTTGGCCAGGGCCCCACATTGTGTCCCAACGGGTTCCTTTGTGAGTATTATTCCGTGGGGTTAATCCTACCAGCCCACGTTTCCCTTAGCAGAGCACTGCTTTGCTCACACAGCCACGGCTGTCATTTATACCTCAACTACGGTTGACTTCGTCCACCATTAGCCCTTAACGGGGCGGTGGCTTCCGCAGCGTCCCTATACCGCTCAGTTAGGGTGCTTCCCAGTCGCTGGCACTACTGTGGGGTTAAAGGAACATCTAGTGCCCGGCCTTCTGCCTTGAAACCTAATTCTCCTATCCTTAAGTGGAACCGGAGGGCTTTAAGCAGACACTGGAAGAGGTCAGCCCCTAGTGGCGTTTTAGTAGGGTTTCCCAATTCGTCGGTCACGACGTGACGTCGTAGTGACCGACTGAAAGGGAACGTCTCGGTTACGGATGTAACCCTCGTTCCCTGAAGGAGGGAACGGAGACGTCACGTCCCGTCGCCACAGGTGCTGCCACCTGCTGTTTAGGCCGGTCACCTTCCGGCTTTCTCAGCGAACAGAAGCTGATTTCCCTATTTGCACGTGCGCCTTATATACGCACCTGGCGGGGCGGCGCCAGCATTATGCAAATATCTCAATGCCAAGTTCATTGGCGTTTTAGTAGTATTCGAAGCAGATTGGTCTCTCTAAGCGAGCTCCCAATTCGTCGGTCACGACGTGACGTCTCCGTTCCCTCCTTCAGGGAACGAGGGTTACATCCGTAACCGAGACGTTTCCCGGACAGGGATTAGCTTAAGCCAGGACTAGGCCTTAGTTTAATTATGAAATATAACTAGTTTTAACAAACATGCCTTACAAAAAACATGATTTGTGTGCATTTTGAGGCAAAACCAAGGGCACTGATGTATTTTGAGATTATGTCAGTGCAAGTTGTTTTCAGTTTGGACAGCTCTTACATTTATTTTAGTCTAGGACTAGTCTAATCCCTGTCTGGGAAACTGCCCCTAGGTAAGGATCCTACACACAGTTTTATAAATGATACCCCTGGACTGTATTTTGACTGTATTGTGAATCTTCAAACCAACTACTTTCAATTACTATCAATCAATTGTGTCATTAACCTCAACATCTAAGCTCATACAGTAACACAAACAACTACAAAGAGATTAACCACAACATAGTACATTATTATATGACTTAAAGGTGCAATGTGGCACTATTAGAAGGACCTCTTCACAGAAAGGCAACATAACTATTATCAGTGGTGTATAAAGACCTTACATAATGAACTGTATCGTTTTTATTACCTTAGAATGAGCCATTTTTATCTACATACACCACGTGTCCCTTTACATGGAAGTCGCTGCCATTTTTCTACACTAGGCCTAAATGGACAAACTGCTACAGTACGCGTTTTGTCCATACCTTACAAAGCCGAGATAGGACGTGTAATATTATTTTTGCTTGCTTGACTTCTCATGATCATGACTTAAAGAACACCAATTATCCGATTCACAATTTTACATTTTCTTTGGTGTGTAAATATGTATTATTACATGTTAACGATACGTTAACAAAAGGTACAAACCCCAAAGTAAACTATGGCATGAGTTATCGTCTCCAACGTAAATCTCTTTTCTTGGACCACAACAAACGCACGGATTGTAGGCAACAGTTTACTTCCTGGGATTGGTGATGGAGACAAGACCGACATTATCATAATTCCTCCCGCTTGGACTCACAGCCTGTAAAAAACTCCTGTTACCATTGCATTGTGAGCGAATCTTTCAAACATGGTAAGGAGCGTCACATTTCCAGCTGACGTCAGATGTTTTCAGGCCAATCACAATTTACAGATTAGCTGGCCACTTAGGGACACGGAGCTTTTCAAATCGATGAGTTTTGTACATGAATCATTTGTGCATTTCATGAAGAAAGGGAAATCTGGATCGACAAAAATATATATGGAAAATAATGTGTTTTTTAACCATGAACCAAAAGAACACATTGTATTGTATTATACCAAATACACAAAATAACGTTGTTTTCAAGCAATGACTTTAATGTCTCCTGATCTCAAGATAACAAATGTTTTTTTTTCATGATCTCGATCTAAGGTTGAATTATTGTGATGTGATTAAGTGTACTCAATAGAATGTGTTGTTTTGTTTGTAGCAAAAACATATTTAGCAAAATTAGCATGGATGAACAAATTATATTTTACTTGGATCAGGCCGAAAAAGATTTGTCAGTATTTGACAATTTGATAGTTGTGAATTTGGGGTCTGTCCCTAAAGTTGCAATAACATGTTTCTACTTTTAACAGCATATAAATGAAATTACTTACAGTCCACAAACAGTCACAAAACCAACTGTACATTGTTCATGTGGTTGTCAGCTATAATGCACACTTTTTAGATTATTATTGATATTTATAAAAAGAAACTGTTAAATGCTATTGAAGATAGAAACGTGAACATTGTAACTTTAGAGATGGTCCCTAAATTCACGAACATTAACCGTCCAATGTAATTTATTTATTAAGTCCATCGTGGGCAATTATTAGCTATACTTATGGTGTTGGCGAAGCAACCCATCCTCACCCCCATGGCATCAATATTTGACGCACTTGACCATGCGTCAGTGTGTTGCGCGGAGGGTATACCTTTCGCGTGGTTTTTTGACGAACTGGGGACTTCGGTGCTATTGCGTCCGTTGCATTCTCTTTCCTGTTTTCTTGCCATTTTCGCGTCGGTTTAGAGTTAGATTTACATAATGACATCCCTACCCAAACCTAACTCTAACCCCAACGCCAGGTTACAACTGTCGTACCTAACTCTAACCCCACCGCCAGGTGACAACTGTTTAATTTCGCGTACACTGTTTAATTTTGCGTAATCTAACCCTAAACCGACGCGAAAATGGTTAGAAAATAGGAAAGAGAATGCAACGGACGTAATAGTATTGAAGTCCCCAGTTCGTCAAAAAATTACGCGAAAGGTATACCCTCCGCGTAACATATTGACGCATGGTCAAGTGCGTCAAATATTGACGCCATGGGATGAGGATGTGTAGGGCGAAGACCTCAACTCATATGCATCAGCAATCCACTTCAAAATACATGAATATTATAAAGAGGAAATTACGTCATGAGATTTTAATTAAATCAGAATAATGAGAAAACAACTTTTTTGCACGACGTTGTTAGGCACGACGAGTAGCGGAGTGCCTAAACCCCCTTAGCTGTTATAAAATGCACTGTAACCCCACTGCTTCGCGGGGGCTATTGCGTTTATAAAACGGTTACTTCATATGCATAACGTTAGCAGGATTTTATAAAATAAAACACAAATAAGTTGTAATTATATTAGTACAAAAATTACTCTTCCGCCAAACAAAGTAATTCCTCAGAATCAAGTGTGACTGAAACAGAGCGCAGTTCCCAACCAACACAGACGCAGCAAAGACACAATGAAAATATGATTTAAGAGTGTGGTGTTTATTTTCATAAATCAGTACGCAGCAACAGTGGCGCAGTGATACTCCTGTAATGCGGTCTGAACCGTGGGTTTACCGGGGTATTTTATCATGGCTTAGAATGCGTTTCAACCAATCAGAATAAAGAACCAGAACTGCCCGTTTTATAAAAATAATTTTGTAATTGTCCGTATTCTTTGATAAAAGTAGGTAGAGGGTTACTTTACTAGAGCCTTTTAATCCATGCAAATATACACAGCCTTGGTTAAAATTTTATTACAAATTAGTAATAAATCAACCTTAAAAGGGAACCATTTTTAATTGTGTTTTTTATATTTTGGGGGTTGGCGCATTCCGTTTGGTGCAATGTGTTGCAATAGTCCAATGTGTCTCTGTTACTTGATTTTCACATTTAAATATTCTTTTAAAAGATTCTGTGTGGTCAAAGACATTAAAACATAATGAGCTAAAACTAGCTGTGGAAAAGGCTTAAGAAAAAAGCTTCATTTTTAATGATATGCTCGGTTCATTGGTCCCTTTACCCAAAGCCATATGATAATTCTGATCTGTGTATCCTAACAAGACTGTTTACTCTCTCATTTAAATTTTCTTTTCTTCTTCTTGTCTGTTTTTGGAACAAGGCCCTTTTCTACACATTTTGCTCATCTCACAGGGGATTAACTGGGTTTTGTCGTCCAAAACAGGAAGTCAAACATAACAAACACCCTTTAAGGGAAAGTATCGACATACCCGTAAACAAACACACAGATATGTCTGCAGTCCAGCGGCTGTCTGTCTCGTTTTGCCGCTTTCTGACTGTCTGGTGTGATGAGATTTAGGAACCCAAATGACATGTTTGGTGATGGTCTGGTACATTAAATGCATGGGTCAGCTCCCCGCATATCTGTGTGTGCTTAATTACAAGCACCCAGCTTGTAAATTAAAACTTTATATTGAAACAGAGCACTGGCGCCTGGGGGGATCTCTTGCCCTTTTATTTCTGGATCCCAGACTCAAACCCTGCTGCGCTTTTGGACAGGGTCTGTGGACGTCTGTGGCCCAACACGCCCCACTGCCATGCAGGCTTGTTCCTGTGGGCCACCATGCTTGGAGCTATGGAAATGTCTTGCTGTGGGACTGAGTGTGTGTGTGTATGCAACCATGTATCCAAAACATGAGAACGCGGAATGGAAGCAAGAAAAATGTATTGTACCTGTAGCTACCAGAAATATAATTGAGCAAACTTATCAAAATTAACTTTTATTAAGTTATATCACTGAGCCATCACATAATAAGTGAAAGTTTGGAACAGGATGAAACAACACAGACTATATCTCTCTATCATCACGTCTGTGGAGCAACCAAACATTCAGCCTAATTAAACCCAGGTTAGATTGAAAACCCACCAATATGGCATGATTTAGTGCTGTTTTATAGTTTCTTAATGTTGTTGACAGTATATAAAAAAGATATGTTTGAATGGCTTGTTTTAACGCCCATTAAACTTTTCAATAATGTAGAATTATAGGTATCTCTGTATCATCAAATCTAAATGGCTTTTCATTCAGGATGCCGTCTTGCATTTAAAACAAGCTACTGTAGACCGAACACAACAATATTACATTTACAATTATGCACTTTGGAGATGCTTTTATCCAAAGCGACTTACAGTGCAATACAAGGTATAAAAATTGTATCAGTATGTGTGTTCCTTGGGTTTGAACCCATGACCTTTTGTGCTGCTAATGCACTTAAACTGAGCTATACAGGAGCACTTAATAGATACCTGTCAACCCTCCCGTTTTTCCTGTATTTTGCCATTCTTTCCCGCCATCATCCTATTTATAAATAAATTCCCGTATTTCTCCCATATTTTTAGTCTTTCTGTAAAAAATCCCACTGGCCGTATTTGATGTTTGCTACATTCACCTCCAAGTTACTTGCAGTTGCAAGAGAGCAACCCAGTTCCACAAAATTACGTACCTTACGTAAATTTGTGAATCTTATGCGTGACACTGACACGGTTTTCTGCCTTTTGCGTGAATATGTCACGCATTTCTGTTTACGTCTCACTGTCACGTATTTGTTACTCAACTGTTTTGTCCTATTTTCTTACCATTGTCGCTTCGGTTTAGGCTTAGATTTACATAAAATTACATCCTTACCCAAACCCAACTCTAAAGGGGGTCGCACACCTACACGCAGCTTAGCGTCGCGCAACGCCGCATTGCGTCTAGGACAACTTGGAGGTATCATAAACCGGAAGTGCACATTAAATAGCGCGAGCTTCGTCAGGTAGCGTCTACTTCAAAATGCAAAACGTTAGCAGCCATTGTTAATCGTTAATGATATGAGACGAATATGATGTTATTTAATGTTAAACTATGTGAGTGGCCCTCTGTGGCGCGACTGGGGTTTGAGCAACTTCCTGAGTCGTAGCTTGGCGGCGCAGACAGGCACCTGTCGGCGCCGGTGTGCGTATACTCAGAAAACAATTTGTTCTATTTTTTTTTTTTTGAACGGCACGACGCTGAGCTGCGCATCCGGTGTGCGACCCTCTTAACCCTTAAAATATAAAAAATTAAATAATGAGAAAAGGTATAAACCAAAACTTAAAGTGACTTCCTAACGGAAACACCAAATCTAACCCTAAACCGAAGCGTCAGTTAATTCACAAATATGTGACAGTGGCACGTAAACAGAAATGCGTGACATGTTCACGCAAAAAGGCGGAAAACCGTGTCAGTGTCACGTATAAGCCTCACAAATTTACGTGACTTCTGTTTACGAGGTACATAATTTAGTGATACAGGCCATACAGAGAGCCATACAAACAATGATACAAGGTAACTTATAAACTGCAAATAATGACTTGGTATTTTTGTCTTGTTTTTAGTACAAATTTCTAAAAATTCTAAAATCAAGATACAATTTCTTGACCTAAAAATAAGTTGAATTTTAGACAAAAATATACAATTTAAGGGAGTTTTTGCTTAAAACAAGCCAAAAATCTGCCAGTGGGCTATGAAAATGTAACATTATTTTTTTCTTGAATTGTTTAAGAAAAAAGTAAACTCATTTTAAGTTTTTTTTTACTGTATTTTTTATTTTATTTTTTTGCTTGTTTTAAGCACAAATTCACTTACATAATTTTTTTTGTCTGAAAACTAGACTTGTTTTCTTGAGTCATTTTGATCATCAAGAAAATACATCTCGATTTAGGAATTTGTAGATATTGAAAACACGACAAATATACTAATGTGAAATATTAATATACTCATCCATTCCCTTGCGTAGTAGTGAAAAAGGGTGGTGGGGGGGTTAGGGTTCGAGAAATGAGAAAACAATGAGTGTTAAGTGCATCTTAGTGGGTTTTAAAAAACCTTATTCGGATGGACATGCAATCTTTTGCAAATATCTACCAAGTTTGGCCTCAGGCACGCTCGGCACGGGAACGGGAGAAGTGCTCGTCCAGGAAAAGATGGAAAATGATGGCTTTGGTAAAATAGGTGGAGGGAATCAAATTTCAAAATTGAGGCTTATGAAATAATAAATAAAAATCCCTGCAGCAAATGCTTACTGGTGCCTGCAGCTGACTAGCTTAAGCACATGGCATGAGGTGGGCATTGTCTTTATAAGATGGCACCTCATAAAATGGCATTAGCTGCCATTGCTGGGGCTTGAAGTTTCATCCTGCTGGGTTTAGGCACAGCGTGTTCGCCAGCACACATTATTAGAGTGACATCTGCTTTACAAGTCCTGCACCCAGGAGCATACCTAAACAACTCATTTCAGTTCTGTCCTCTCCACAGACCCCCTCTCTCCCAGTCTCTCCCAGAGCAGAGGGTGTGTAACTCATTTTGTTCTGTTGTTCTCTCTCGCTTTCTCTCTCTCTCTGTGTTTTCATTTGCATATTGTGTCATTTCTTTCTCTTTCTCTCTCTCTCTATCTCTGTTTGTAGCCCTCTGGCCACAGATGAGTGTTGCACAACACAGGGCTTCACTTTATCAATCAGCGATGGCACAAACACTTAGTGCATTACAGAGACAATCTTTTATTTCAAAGCTCTTCATGGTGGAGGCATGCAAATTACTACTGCATCAGGCGCCTTGACAAAAGAGCAAATTACCCCACATGCACAACCGTTTCTGAGGGTCTGAAGAGGACGTCGACAATAGCTTTTTCGATTTAATGTTACGGATGGCATGTATTTATGCACAGTTTTATCAATGAAATGTAATAAATGCAAAAGGTAAAAATTGTGAGAATGTTTTAAAGGTAACACTTAAGCCCGGTTTAAGGCTTAGCTACAGCCAGGACAAGGCCTTAGTTTTATTGAGATGTTTAAGACATTTTCATAGAAAGATGTTACTGGTGTGTATCTTAAGACAAGTCAATGGCACTGTCATATTTTAAGATCTGTACGTGCAAGTTATTTTCAGTTGAGACAGCTCAAACATGTTTTAGTCTAGGACTAGAAATGTTTGTAACCAAATTGTTTGTGGACCCCATTCACTTCCATAGTAGGAAAAAATACTATGAAAGTAAATGGGGTCCACAAACTGTCTGGTTATAAACATTTCTCAAAATATCTTCTTTTGTGTTCATCAGAACAAAGACATTTAAACAGGTTTATAACAAAATGAGTGTGAGGAAATAATGACATAATTTTCATTTTTGGATGAACTATTCCTTTAAGCCTGTACATTTACTGTACATGTTTGACGGTTATTCCCGTGTGGTTTTAAATATGAGAAGTTCAGATGCAAAACCTGTTAAACACCACCTCTGTCAAAAATGAGATGATATTAACCGAATGCTCTTACCAAGTATTATATTTTTATCAAATACGTTTGCTTAAAATCTGCTTATTCTCGGTTTGTTGGCAGAATCCATGAAGAGTCTGCTAAAAAATGTTAATTTACAAGAAAACATGTCAGACGCATTTATAGAGGGTTTTGCATCTGAGGTCTTCATATGTTTAGACTATAAATCATTTACAGTAATTGAAGAAGGCATGTAGTGTGAACATTTATACTGTAGTACAGTAGGTCAGATAAACAGCACAGCGTTTTAATGGTCATGCTGTAACTAGATCTCTCAAATCCCACAAGACTAGGCAGAATAGAAACAAGCTTTACAAACATCACAAACCCAATGTAAGACACGCTTCCTCTGCTCTGTTTTATCAATCACACACACACACGCACACACACACACACACACACACACACACACACACACACACACACACACACACACACACACACACACACACACACACACACACACACACACACACACACACACACACACACACACACACACACATATACTGAGACAATGATAGTTCAAGCTGACGCTGTCAGTATCCTTCCAATTCAATGAAAGCAACATCATGTGCTGTTTCACAGACTGCCAGGCTTGACCATCAATACAAAGCACTTCTGGACACTGTGTCATAGATCAATTCCTGATCAGTCTGATGTTGCCTTAGAACCCATCATATGGCAACATCATGGGGCAACTTAACATGTGACACAAAATAACATAAACAATAATGTAGGCTAAATAAGAAAACTGTTTGTTTATCCCTGTGATGGATCCCATATATATATATATATATATATATATATATATATATATATATATATATATATATATATATATATATATATATATATATATATATATATATATATATATATATATACATATACATTTTTTTTTTTTTTTTACAAATATACTTTAATATACTTTAACAAATTGTTCTGCAAATAAATAATGCACATTTCATTTTTTAGATACAATTACATAAAATTATCCTACAAAATGTAAAGAACATTTTGTGAAAATACACTGCAAAAAATGAATTTCTTACTTAGTATTTTTGTCTTGTTTAGAGTAAAAATATAAAACAAATCTTAAATTAAAATGTATTTTCTTGATGAGCAAAATGACCTAGGAAAATAAGTCTAGTTTTTAGACAAAAAATATGAACTTTAAGTAAAGTTTTCCTTAAAGGGAGGATAGGCAGGGATTATCTAAAAAACTTTTTTACAAATTTGTTTAAACTGTCTTTATATACCAATACATAAGTAAAATGTAAATACTCTGAAAAAGAGAGTATAAAAATCAAGTGTCTGTAGACCTTTCACGACTGTTTTAAACACAGCTAATTATTTCCTTTTGGGACGAAACAAATGATTGGCTTGCGCGACTATCACTCTCTCTCGCGACCATGGCTACCACCCCTGTTGCTACAGGATCTGCCCAAGGCAAACAAGGCAAAAAATAAAAATAAACGAAGTAATCAAAGAGAGTAAAATCGTGTGGTTTTTCCCCGAGTCGACGATGCGGTAGCGGTATTGTCTCCGTCGTGTAGTCCTCATCAGAGTCAACAATGCTTTCATCGCGGAAACTCTTACATGCAAAACGTATATGTTATGAATCTTCCACGAAATTCACCTTCATCACAGTGTAACTGATGGTAATGAAAAAACGTGTATCAATGCAACCTGTTTTTAGCTTTGTCTTATAAAAATAACTAGCTCGTTTGTTACCGAATCAAACTAAATATATTTTAAACTTTACCAGTATCGATATGCTAGCTTAATAGTGAGTACTAAAAGCCTTCCTATTTGTTTATATTCATAGTGACAAAGTTAGGTGTATTATTACATGTGATTGTGACATGATGTTACTACATGCACCGCGCTCCTCTCCACTCATCTGAGGTAAATGCTTCTTCCAGCAGAGCCGGTCGGCGTTGCGCTTTCATGTGTTTTGGGGGCGTGGCTTTAGAAGAAACCCAGAAGGTAGGGGGTGGAGTGAATGGAAATAATTAGCTGTGTTTAAAACTGTGGTGAGAGGTCTACAGACACTCGATTTTTATACTCTCTTTTACAGAGTACTTACATTTTACTTATGTATTGGTATATAAAGACAGTTTAAACAAATTTTGAAAAAAGTGTTTTAGACTTAAACCTCCCTACTCTGCCTTTAAAACAAGCAAAAATATCTGCCAATGGAATAAGAAAAAAATTCTTGAAATAAGTTACATTTTTTCACTTAATTCGAGAAAATGTTTCTTATTTAATTGGCAGATTTTTTTGCTTGTTTTAAGCACAAATTCGCTTAAATTTTATATTTTTTGTCTAAAAACTAGACTTATTTTCCTAGGTCATTTTTATCTTAATTTAAGAATTTGTTGATATTTTTACAACACAAAATACTAAGTAAGAAAGTCATTTTTTGCTGCTTATTATTTAACGCTTATATCTTTACAATTGACTGTGTTAGGCTGTGTCAAAGATTGTAGTCATGGTGAAATAAATGGTTGAAATGAAATGTTATGTTTGTTTTACATAATGATTCATATAAAACATACAGTACAGTAGTTTTGTTCATGTTTTTAAGATGCAGGCTATCTGTCTATGTTGGCATTTGTCTAATTGGTGTATTTGTACTTAAGTAACAGGTGCACAATGAATCCACAACATTTCACCCTAACAAAAAAATCTATGGGTAGTGTTTGGTGAAAGTGTTTGGTTCCTAACTATGAACAATATCTTAGTAGCATTTAATGTCTATATTTATTATTACTCATTGGGGTGGTTTCCCGGACAGGGATTAGCTTAAACCAGGACTAGGCCTTAGTTTAATTAGGAAATATAACAAGTTTTAATAAATATGCCTTCCTAAAAAACATTACTTTTGTGCATTTTGAAGCAAAACAATGTATTTTAAGATATGCCAGTGCAAGTTGTTTATAGTTTGTACAGCTCTTTCATTTTTTTAGTCTAGGACTAGTCTAATCCCTGTCTGGGAAACCGCCCCATTGTGTATCACACTTTAGATACTTTAAATAGAAAGTTTAACAGTCACTTATGTCTGAACCAGGTACATTTTGGCACATTATAATAAAGATGCCTATATAGATGCAGGCCCTCATAACCACAAAACATTACTTTGGTCATTATTGAAGGAAATACTTTCCTGCTGCAGCACAGAATGGCAGCTCAAATGTGTCTGTTTTCCTTTCTTCTGTTTCTGCAATACTGGCAAAAATGATAAGAGGCAAAAAACAATAGCCTTGTAATATCGTTCCCAACATATAGACAGATATTTGAATTTGCGCACACGTCGGTGAGTGATGTACCTTGACACGCTAGATGAGGTCTGCAACAAAGAGAAAGTGAGAAAGATCGAAAGAGAGACTATGCTGTTCATTTAAGTTTAGTTAGTATTCCACAGGGAACAGGATTGTTTCCCTCAGTAGCATTCCTTCAATGTACTGTGGCCACTGTTCCTTGTTAGGCTGTGGCCCTTTCAATAGAAAAAAGAGATAGATAGAGGGAAATAAATAAATAAATAAGAGAGACACAGAGCAAAAGTGAGAGAGAGAGAGGGGGCCACTACGCCAACACCTTGACGTAGATGTACAGCTGCTCACATTGCGCCTGTCTCACCTTTAGCCCCGTCTGTCTGCTGCCGCTTTTCATTTTCCGCATTCATACATCAATGAGCTTCGCGTGCTGACACCTCATTTTGCAGGCTACTTTGGTTATGGAGGCCGTGTTTTGCATATCGCTACCCACCCCCCTCCTGACACGGCACTGATTTTTAAAGAGAGAGAGGGAGTTACAGACTTTTTTCTTTCTGATGCATATTCGCACCTTCATCATTTCTCTGCTTGTCCTCCTCCAGATGACATTGGCTCGTCTTCTACAAATCAAGCTTAATTGATTGATTTCTGTCTTTCGTTTTCCCGTGTCCATCATTGGTGTTCCTGCATGTCTTAGCTTCTATTCAGTTCTGTCTTCCACTTTGTGTTTGCCTGTTTGGCAGCTTCGTTTCTGGGCACACACGTGAGCACTTTCCCTCTCCCACCACTCCTCCTTCAATCTCTGTATTTTTAGCAAATATTATATTCCTATTGTATTCAATAATGGAGACTGATTTCTGGGGAAATGATTACTGGCTAATTAGTCAACAGTTCTTCATCCGGAGAACATGTGCTTTAGTGTGCTAGACCCGTTATAGCTTTTTTATAAATTTCATTTATTGTTGTACCTTCATGCTTGAAAAGTGAATGACAGCTTGAAAGTTTGATTGAGATATTTCTGACATATGTGTGTTATAATTGTTTTTTTGTTTTGTTGCATACACTTTACATTTAGACAAAATGTTACTAATGTTACTAATTTGTATTAAATGTAATATAGCACATTTAGGACAAGGCTTAGTCCCAGACTAAAATGCTTATTTGAGCTGCTTTAATTTTAAAACACCTTGCACAGACATATTTTATATCAGTATTGTTTTGTCTCAAGATGCACACAAGTATAGTTTTTTGTAAGGTTTGCTTTTATAAACTACCTAAAGGTCTAGTCCTGGATTAATCTAAACCCTGTCTGGGAAACCGCCCCATAGATAATTATGTTTATGTAATTTTTTATTGAATAATGTTTATTATGATCTAATTTAATAAAATCTAATCTAGACTAATCTGAAATAAAATAAAATAAAATAAAATAAAATAAAATAAAATAAAATAAAATAAAATAAAATAAAATAAAATAAAATAAAATAAAATAAAATAAATATATAACATAATAAATATTTATTATATACGTTACATTCTAAACTATTTTGAAATTATATATAGTTATTTTAATTAACTATCTTAAAACAGTATGAAGTACATTTGAGGCTCTCATTTAAATCAGATTTTCAGTGTCTACCTTTACAACGATAACCTTTCTATTAAGGTTTAAATCAAAGTTTAGCATTGCTTCTGTGTAAATATTCTCATTTATTTAGATTTAGATTTAACATTCTGCATGAAAATAAATAGGGTCTGGAGATAAGTGCATGCCATAGACCCCCTTCCGTCCCTACTCCTTACATGCTCCCATGAGCTAATTGTGAATTAAAATCCAGACAAACAAACAAAATGTTTGGTTGGAGCTAACGTGACAGCCATGAGGAGGTGTTGGGGAGCGGGAGGGTGGGCTGCCGAACGAGGTGATGAACGAAGCGACGGGAAGAGTGTGAGTGTTTGTAATGGAAAGGGGGGTGGGTTATTTGTGTCGTATAGGTATCATATGGATATCTGCCAAATCTAATGTAATAAATTGATGTTTTCCTGGGCCTGAAAAGAGGGTCCCGGGCTTTTAAGTGGCGAGGGGCTGTCATCTCTTTGCATTTGTGAGAGAAGAGGGGAGTGTGAATGTCACTTTCAAGTAGAACTGGAGCTCTCTCCTAATGAGAGATGGGGTCTGCCTCAGAGCCAGCCAAGGGGCCAAGGAGGAGACGCCACCCTCCCGTAGCCTCCAATCCTCTGAGGGGCTGACAGCCTCCGATAAATCAAGACACTCGCGCTTCCTCTCTTGCCTCCCTGCGCCACCTGCAGTGGGTGGAGAGCGCTCATTTCCCCCCAGAAAGAGAGAGAAAAGAGGAGAGGTGTAAAGAAAGAGATACTGAGACAGGAGGAGACGAGGAGAGAAAGGGAAGGCGTAAGACTAATGTGGAAGACAACAAGATAAACCAAAGAACAAGATGTTCAACTTAAGGAAGTTTCATACATACAGCCAGCCAATCTGATTAAAGCTTACCAGATCAAGAGTCTTTCCCAGTCTTGCTATGGATTATTTTCAAATGTACTTACATTTATTCTTTTTGCAAACACTTTCACTTTTTTAGATGGTTTAGCAGCAAGAACATAAACAAATGGCTTTTGTGGACTAAACGCAGCTTCCGGTAGACCTTAACATGGAATCAATAACAACAGAGTTTACAATAGTTTAATATAATGACAAGTAAATTATTTTGGATATATAATATCTAACACGTATCAACGATTACACTGAGCTAACGCTACTGTAAAATGAATGTATACAATGTTAACTACAGATCCTTTGGCTGCCAAACCTCTCCGCACAGTTGTGATCCATGCCCTTCATCTCCCCTCGTCTTAGCAAAACATTTTATTTTCCACAAGGTATTTGTTTCAGAGAACAGTTTAGCCACTAGCCAAACCAATAAATAAATACATACCGGAAGTTCACTTTGGTTCAGGGATGTAACCGCAAAAGAAACGTGCATCCAATGAAACCATCTATACACTTTTCTAATATACAGGTACAAAAGCTGTCACTGCAGTAGCCTTTTAAAAAAGAAACCATTGTACCTAAATGGTTCGTATTAGTACCTCAACCTCATAACTGTACTTAGTATGAAAGTATGAAAAATTGCTAGATTTGCTAGAGTTATAGGATTAGTCAATTTTCTTAAAAAAACCCCAGGTAATTTACTTGCCACCATGTCATCCAAAATGTTGATGTCAATCTTTGTACAGTCGAGAAGAAATTATGTTTTTTGAGGAAAACATTCAAGGATTTTTCTCATTTTAATGGACTTTAATGGACCCCAACACTTATTAGTTTTAATGCAGTTTAAAATTGCAGCTTCGAAGTACTCTAAATGATCTCAAACGAGGCACAAGGGTCCTATTTAGAGAAACGATTGTCACTTTTGGCAAGAAAAATTAAAAAATATGCACTTTTAAACCACAATTCTCGTCCTCCTCCGGCTGTGTGATGCGCCAGCGCGACCTCACGCAATTGCGTAATGACGTGGAAAGGTCACGTGTTACATATATAAAACGGACATTTGCTGCCCATTTTAAACAATAAACTGACGCAAAGACATTAATTAGTATCATTCCACATACAACAACGTCGGAACGGTCCTCTTTCTCCACACTTGTAAACACTGGGGCATAGTTTCGCATACGTCATCCGTGAACTCTTGACGTGATGACACATCACGTGAGGTTGCGCTGGCACATCACAGGACCGGAGGAAGATGAGAAGTTGTGGTTTAAAAGTGCATATTTTTTATTTTCTTGCCAAAAATGACAAACGTTTCACTATAAGACCCTTATGCCTCGTTTGAGATCGTTTAGAGCCATTTTAAACTGCAATTTTAAACTGCATTCAAAGTAATAAGTGTTGGGGTCCATTAAAGTCCATTAAGCCCAAAGGCATCCACTGACCCATTACTGCAAGCAACAGCACTTACAAAACAGATGTGTACCATATAAGTAGTGCTCTTCATTGTTAAATAATCTCACTTGTTTACTTTTAGCTTCTTTTACTAGTCCAATCATATTAGGTTTTAAAATATATATTAGCGAAAATAATTTTTTCTAGGTTTTAATGCCGATGTGAACTGTGTGCGAATGTGCATGATGACATCATAATCTGGATTTGCACATGGAACTGATTTGAATTGGCAATTTTTGGTTTTATTCGAGTTGTTTCTTTTTAAAAGTGAGTGAGTGGTTAGAGAGAAAATTCCAGGGTAGATAAATAATTCAGAAGTATGCAGAGAAGCACAAGATTAGTCTAAGGGGTGGCAGAGAGGAGAAGAGATGAATTCAGCGAGGTGGTGAGATTAAAGAGCAGGACGGCCGTGTGAACGTTAGACAGATGGCAGCTCCTCGGCGGAAATGCGTAAGGGAGGAGAAACGGGCACAGGATGGGGAGAGAAAATCCGCCGATGCGACCTGCAGCAGTAAAAATTGCTTGCATTGTTGTTTTCATTATATAGCTACTGTCATTTCATGAGCGTTGTATCTTTGAAATGAAAGAATGAGAGGGGAGGGTTTTAGAAAAGCAGAGGATTATGGGGAGGGCAAAAAAACTGTGAAATTAATCTTTTGTGCAGGTCCTGATGGAGCAGAGACATGCTCAGACAAAAGGTAGACTGGGAAAGAAGCGCTGTGATTGATGAATAAAGTAAAGGTGTCAGAAGTCTGTTATGTAAATGAGTGAAAGCACAGAGCGTTTCGGGAAGGGAATGAGAGGGAGAGAGGAGAGCAGCGCACGTGTCACGGGGGCTATCGTCCCCCTGGCGTCAATCCTCTGCGATCTTTTATCTGGTCCGACAAGCTCGGCCCGCAATCTGCAAGGCGACGCTGCAGAACGTGAGCTCGGGGTACTCGAGGAGACGAGAGGAGTCATGGACACATCTGAGAGGAGACAGCAGGGCCTGATTGACCAGCAGTGAATAGAAACGCTGTTAATATACATGTGTACTCACAGATCCTCTTCACACATCTGTGTGATATCTCAGGACAGAAGTGGAACCAGAGAAACAGGGTGTCTGATTTACAGAAGTAATGGAAGAGGCTGGTGACAAAGCTGGGACTTTGGTGAGAGAGAGCTGCTTACTGCACCCTAACTGTGGTACCGTATACCGGTGGTGTAGATTTCATTTGAACAATGGGGAGAAGAAATTTTTACATTTTAATCATAATTGGTGAAATCTCTAAACGCTATAGCAACAAATAACATGGTCAAATTAAAGTAAATTAGAGATACAAAAAATCAGTTTTTAGTGCTTGGACATGGAAAATATGTGAAATCCAGGCTAAAGTCTCTTAATCTAATTAGGAATAGGAAGCACAAAACTTTGATTTCAATTTTATTTAATCTTTCACATGGCGTTACTCAGGTTATACAGTCCTTCTAGAAAAGTTTTTTTGTGATTGTTGTGGGCAAAAATCCTTGATCTTGCGGCACGTTTTCTTAAAAAATGCGATGGGATATGTGGGATATTTATGCAATTTTATGTGATTAAATTGCGTGAACTTGCCAAAATTGCTGGAACTTGCAAAAACTATTTGCAAGCTTTTGCAGCTTTTCATTGATGTTCACGTCGCGTAATTACGTCACTTCCTAACATTCCCATGACAACAGGGGACATGGCTGTGCATATGTGAAGTAAATGCAACATTTTTCAACTTTGTGCTAAGATATATATGACTTTTTGCTGCGAAAATGCGGGAATTATGAAATCATGCAAGCCCTGCATATTTTGCGAGCGGAAATCTGCAATCTATGCGGCGAAAGTGCAGCGTATTTAAAGGGGACGTGACACAATAATTTTTTTAAGTTATAAAATAAATCTTTGGTGTCCCCAGAATACACATATGAAGTTTTAGCTCAAAATACCATATAGATAATTTATTATAACATGTTAAAATTGACACTTTGTAGGTGTGAACAAAAATGTGCCGTTTTGGGTGTGTCCTTTAAAATGCAAATGAGCTGATGAAATTCAAACACTGATCACAATGATGGTGGCAATTTAATCTTAATCTTTGCACTAAATGGCAGTGCTGTGGTTGGATAGTGCAGATTAAGGGGCGGTATTTTTATAATAAGACCTCCTTATGACATCATAAGGAGAGCCAAATTTCAATGACCTATTTTTTCATGTGCTTGTAGAGAATGGTTTACCAAAACTTACTGGAAAAAGTTACTAGATTGATCTTTTTCACATTTTCTAGGTTGATAGAAGCACTGGGAACCCAATCATAGCATTTAAACATTGAAAAAGTCAAATTTTCATGCCATGGCCACTTTAAAAAATGCGGCCCCTGCATAAATATGCAGACTTTGGCTGATTATGCATTGAATCATGCGATCGCATAATTGCATTTTTCTGGGCTGGTTATAGCCTATAAACTTTCTTTACATTATATATACATTTACATTAGAGACATGATTTAAGGTAGAAAACAGTAAGTCACAACAAAGGACTTTAGCTGGGTTTTCACAGGCATAGACGCATATTTTATGTGTAAAGGGTAAAGCATGTTAGTGCTCTGGTTTTAATTTTATTTAATGCTATTCCAGCTTTTATCTCAAAGAATCTGTTTTTTTAATAACGTCCACATATGCCTATTCACCTTTTAATATTTAACTATGCCATGTTTCTCCAAAACCTTTATTTAATTAAAAGGGCAGGGCATTGGTGAACTAGTCATTAGGGCATATCAGACAGCGAGTGGGTTTCGGGTCGTACCCTCCCTGAGTCCTCAACCTCAGATGCAAACAGGCACCATCGCTCATAAAGTGACAAAAACAATCAATCACCGACACATGAAGGCAGAGCATTAAGATGAAGTTTAGGGAAATTAATGACATCCTTGCTGTAGTTCTACAGCGTGCGGCAATGTGATCGAAAACGACAAAGACGCATAGGGTTACCTCGCGGAGGAGGTTCGGCTAATTGCCGGCACTTGTTGTCGCGCCTTAGCTTTGTTTAAGTCACGGAGGCTAACTAGCTATCTCTCCCCGATGCACACTGTTTGTTCAGCGAGCGCACTGCTGAGAAAGCCGTTTTCATCAACGACTCATTATTAACGGGTTCATAAATAAACGGGACTCTAATATTTCTCTCTGTTAGTGTTTATTGTGGGCTAGCAAAGTGCAGCGGCTGTCTTTAATGAAAGAGAGAGCCGCGGGTAATTGAAGCTTATTATGCCCGGGTGAGAGACAGTGGCTGGGAGATAGAGAGGCTGGCACTGTCAAATGCAGTCGGCTTCTGCCACTTACTTTAGTTAGTTCATCATGACAAGGCGATTTTCGACTGCCTGTGGTGCTGGGGTTTATGTATTTACATTAGAGGAAGGCACATCGGATAAATGACATGGATTCCATACACATTTTACACTGACAGTCATACACTGGTTGTATCGATAAATGTGTGTTTATTTGGAGATTGTACAAAAACACCAGGGGCATGTTGTCTGAGAAGGTGCCTTCTCAAAAACAATAATTGACAGGACAGAAAAACAAACAAATAAGGAAATTATGTAGTTTGAGCTCATTTTGTGTCATTGGTGTTTTAAATGTGGTAAACAGAGAAAATAAACAGACAAAAAGACTAATTATATCAATAAATTCACCTATTTTTGTTCTAATGTGAATTGAATTTCAACAAGCACTCCCCTTGATTCCTTTACTAAAGTTTCATTTAAACACCCCACATCAATTCCTGAAAAACCGAACAGTTATGCACCTTCCAGTTTGTCATCTATGTCTAAAGTGGCTATAGGTCTGATATGAAGGTAACTAAAAAAGGTGACTTTTAAAACAAAATGAATTGTTTTGTAAGTATTGGTTTCTTATTGATAGTGTAATATAGTGTTAAATGAACGTTACATTGAATTTAAATTGGACTACACTTTCAGAAAAAAAGGTCAAAAACTGCTCCCTAGCTGTAACCTTTGTACATAAAAAGTTCATATTAGTACCTCAAAGGTACATATTGCACTAAATGTATACATATATGTACCTAAATTAGACATATTAGGACAATTTTAAAGGTTAGTGCCCCAGTGACAGCTTGGGACTATTTGAAGAGTTTGGTTCCAAAACAGGATAAACACCATTTAAAAAAAGTTACCACCAAAATCAGTATTGTATCTGGTCAGTAAGTACATTCTAAAATTTAAGCAAAATCTGCACTGTAAACAAATTCCATCTACTTTGTACTTCGTCATCAACAAACGAACAAAAACAAAATAATACTTTCGATGGCATTGATAAACCTGTGGTGGTTTTCTGTGGCGGGGAAGAAACGGAAGCAAACCGGTAAAATGCCGGGTGTTGCTTGTTCTCACACGACAGCATCAAGCTTCTGTCATGCTAACACATTGGGGATCTTATAAAAAAACTTTCCATTATTTTATGCAAAGTCAGCTAAAATCGAGCAGGATCAAAACATTTTACAGCTGATCGCTGTCAAAAAGTTCAGCGACAACGTCCCAAAGATGACAGCAGCAATGACAGTGTTCTTAAAATGACAAAGTAAGTGTTTTGATTAATGCCATTATGTTTTGATTTTTAATCAGTGTATACCAGTAAACTAAATTAATGTAACATGGCAAAGATGAATGCACATTTATATATTGATTCAATAGATTTATAGCATTTTGAAAAAAAAAAACGTAATAATCAGTTTTTATAATTAATCTTTTATAATTAATTATGGATTTGAATTTTTAATGTTATTATAACTGAGGATTCACAACTTTAACCTGTTAGATTTGTTGAAATTTCAATAGTGTTACACTTTCAAATTACGTGTGCCACACACTCCACTTTCCACCTGCTTGTGCTAATGCTGCCTTTCGTCTGCGTCATCACACTTTTTAGCCGTTGTCTTCCCTCTCCTCGTCTCTTCAGGGTGTTTCAAATGGCTGAGCTAGTCAAATTTACCCACCTGGCTATTTTTCAATAGAGACATCTCTTTATTCTGCTCAGAAAAGCTGTGCATACGTCTGGCTGATTCTTGTTTTTTCTCCCTCTCTGTCCTCATCTCCACCCTCCACCTTTCTCTCTTCATCACCCACTCTATTTTTCTCTTTTATTCCACTCTTCCTCTACCCTATTTTCATATGCAGAATTGCTATTGTGAGTTAGTGGATATCTCTTTTATGTGTGCCTGGACTCTCCCTACCTCACGCAGCAGAGGTACGAACATGCCCATTACGCCGGAGTGACAATATCCCTCCTTCAGATAATGCCATAAATGAGGCGGAATTTACATACAACACACAGCGTGCCGCTTTCCCTTTCCTGGCGCGTCGGGGTGTTCAGCGCACGAAAAGAGCCCCGCATTGCCAGTGCCGGCTCTGAAGAGCCACTCCAGTGGGACGGCCATTAGAGCTATCTCAGACTAATGACACGAGAAACACTACCACAACGCCAACTTCCCTTGCCTGCCTCACGCTGCTGATGTTAACTACGCCCGCTAATACCGCAACTTCAACCCTCGGTTGCCCTCTCAGAGTTAAAGCGCTCTCTTTCGTGTGTGGCTGATGAAGGTGATAGCGAAAGAGCTCGACTTTACATCCTATTACCTGCAGATTAGTCTTGTAACATCGGCAAATGCTCGGTCACCTACAAGCATGATCTAACTTAATCCTCAATGTAAAGTTTAACTGCCTAAGGTTTATTCCAGCTTTTTTTGCCTTTATCCTTGGAGAAAACTGTTTGTTTGTTGCTTCGGTGTGTGTGTGTGTCATTCTAAATGGATGGCTGTCCTAAAACTGTGCCCACCTGCACGTCATACTCGGTAAAAAGCATAGAGAGACCCGCTAAATTAGCTCATTGCCTGATTGATGCATGGCTGTTGACTTGCGAGGGCACCGCAGGTGGAGGACTGGCTTTTTAAAGCATTGCGCTCTTATGTTGGGTAATGGTGCACATTGGCTTGAACTATGCAAATGGAACAGAACATAGACTCGGT
Organism: Misgurnus anguillicaudatus; assembly: GCF_027580225.2. Classification (NCBI taxonomy): domain Eukaryota; kingdom Metazoa; phylum Chordata; class Actinopteri; order Cypriniformes; family Cobitidae; genus Misgurnus; species Misgurnus anguillicaudatus. Next base: position 20,815,404 of record NC_073347.2, on the reverse strand, counting down.
CTGGTACACAGTTTATTTTTGCTGTCACCTCGCTAATGAGGGGTCCTCGCCCCAAAACGATCTGTTCGCTGTGACCCGCACCACTGAAAGTAACCCTGGTTATACAACAGATGAAAGCACTTTAAAAATCACTCTGTACATAAATGAATTTGCAGATGCACTAATTTGCTTTATTTTGCTCCACAAAAAAGACACAACCTGACATTTATATACTACTGTCAATGCAGACTGGGTTTTACAGGAATAGTTTAACCAGAAATGAGTCCATCGCGTCATTGCAAAAAAGCATAGACCACATGTCTACTGTATAAAATTAAAAGTTGTCTAGCTCCAAAAAGACAAATCTGAATTTATTTCATAAAAATCTTGCCTTTGTCATATAATTTTAGAATGACGCAAGCATGGGTACGTGATGACAAAACTTTCTGTTTTCAGTGAACTATTCCTGTAAGACATTTATTTAATTAAGTTTGTTACTTTGTAAATGAATTTTGTGCAGTGATGGCTGAAACTTGTGTTGTAGAGCTGCAGCGTGGCTAGTACTGTTGTGTTGAGAAGATCTCCCTTCATTTCATTACTATCGAACCACTCATCCTATGAAAGCTACCTATTAGAGAGTCAATAAGCGCTGCTTATCCACATACACAGATCATTACTCTGGTCGAATCTTCTCTGGCCGGCCGTTTAATTAAGACGTTGTGCTGGCCGCTTGCTAAGCTGAAATACAGACATGTTATACCACTGTCGAGGGATATTATCATTCGCTATTGTTGGTTTTGAAAGTTTGTTGTGGCAAATAAAAAAAATTAATGGACAAAGGTTGTATAATAAAACGTAATTTTTGATTGGATAAATGCTTTGTAATATTAACATATGTGTTAATATAAGGACACAGTACTGGATGTCCAGCCTTTTAAGTTGAAATGATGGTGTAATTCTCTATTTTTATTTCTTCTTTCTATACTTACAATAAATAATTTTGGTCATTTAATTTTATTTACGAATTTGAAGAGGTCTAAAATGAATACACTAAACCATTGTGGCGACTAAACATGCATTCAGAGATTTTCTCAGCAATACATTAACCGAAAATTAGGCCATTAGAGTCCAAAAACAAGATACAGATTCAAATATTCTCTCCATTAGTTCATATTATTTCCCATCCTTTTATCGTTTATATTTTATTGTTTAGTTTTTAATTAAATGAGCATTTTTCCCCCTTTCCGACTGTCAAGTTTAATACATTTGTTACCCATGATCTGTTATTAATGCTGCAAAGAATTCAGGCAATGTTTGCAGAATAGAATTTTTAAATTGAATCTTTGTTGCATGAATATATGCAAAAATATATTGTGAGGGCTGAGTGCTTTTAAATTGGAGAGATCACTCATGGCTTCACCTTTTCATGGCAGATAAAGCTTTGAGCAGTAACGCTGCAGTGTCACCCTACTGAGAATGAGAGAGAGAGAGAAAGTGAGAGAGAGAGAGAGAGAGAGAGAGAGAGGACTCAGCTGGCTAAATCACATCCCTAGAGTTTTCCCACCTCTAAGCTCTGTAGTCAGTGCCATTTTAAACCATTATTACTGCCCACAAATGAAATTATCAACGTATTCTGTTATATCTTCCAAGTATTTAGAACATGACAAACATGTACGCGCTAATCCGTTTCTTTATTATCCTTTGACAGTGTGGGTTGTTTATTATATGTGATGCGTCTGTCATCATTTACTGTCAATTAATCCTGCACATCATCTCAGCATCCCCGTGCTTCTGAATAATGTCTCAATCTGTACCCCGGTGGCTACGAGAGCTATTTGTCAAGCGCCGTGACCTCTGGCAAAGACAACGGTACACCTCGTCGCAAAAAGTTGGCTTTGTTTTACAGTTGTTAGGGTCTAATCATTCTCCTTTTCCAAAAAGTCTCAAGCGGAAGAGCAATTTTTTAAATGTGGCACGGCAGCCATTCATCAGAAGCCGAAAGCGTGCTGATTTGCATGTTAAGAGGTTAGTCTCCTGCCCTAACGTGTTATTGCAAAGTTTCTGCGTTCGGTCTCCGCCGTGGAAAACTAATATCCAGAGCAAATATTTCCTTATTCATGCATCCAGATTAACAAGTATAACCACTGCGCCTTTCACTGCATAATACCGGCTAGAATCAAATTCGCTGGATATGAATTTCAATGTAATATGCCCAATATTTTATGTTAATACAATAAAAATGTAAAGTTGAAATTATGGGCTTATTTTTATGTAAAAGGTATGCTGAAGAGCACTATATTACATATGCACACGTGGTAGAGGCAGCACCAGGGGATAGGCTGTTGCTAAGAGACACAGAAAGGGAACGGACCATTTCCAATGATGAATTAACTCTTGGAGGAGGGTGACAGTAATCTTTGTCACTAGATGCTCTGGCTGTCGGAATCCTGTCATTTTATGCATCTCATGCAAAACAGATGTACCCATATTCTAAAAAAAATTCCAAATTCACCGGGCAAAAAAAAAATCATTATACATTGCTAGGGCTGGAAGCCTGTCACAAAGAATTTTATTATTTTTCATCCTTTAACGAGCAGGTAGATTGTGAATATTGTAATTTTCACAGAGCCTCTCTAAATAATTCTTTAACTTTCTCACAGAGAAGTTTTCACTCTGGTGGCTCCTCATTACAATGGCACTGTGGCAGGGTCCCTCAATCACATAGCGACAAAAACACACACACACTGGCACTGTGCTGCTGCCCCCAGCCTCACACCTCCCTACCCATCTCTCTTTCCTCTCCCCATCAATTACACCGGTAAACAGAACAGCAGCACATTTTTAGAAGTGCCCATTGTTTTTACCCATAATGCTTTTGTTTGTCTGTTCCCTCTGCATATTGATAAGTCGCTGTATGTCATTTTTTGGATGTCAACTTTTTATACTGTAGTGTTCTAGTCTGCCGAATAATGACTTACGTAAGACAACAATGCAGGATTTTAGGTTTGTGTCAGTGATATCAGGTCAAACAAGTTACGTGGAGTTCTGCAAACATAATAAGGGAAAGCACTCTGGTAATATAGTCTGGATTCTGTGCATCAGAATATCATTAGTGTTAGGCAGGTAAAGATGGAGTCTTTTCTCAGAGGAGAGAGAAAAAGTATTCATTTATAGCTCAGAGCACACCAGACCAACAGCAGAGAAATCACTGCCTAGATAGATGTGAAAAAATGCTATTTTCCTCACTCTCCCTTGAATCATCTGTATAAACTCTCAAGGAAAGAGAGAGAGAGAGAGAGAGAAAGAGAGAGAGAGATCTAACAAGAGCTCCTAAGAGGCCTGGTGCTGCAGCCCTTCCATCCCAAATTTACATTCATTGTAAAGATTTATGGGATACCTCCCTAGAATAAGTTGAAGCTGCAGGAATTCGGGGGGTGGAGAATTATTCAAAACAGTGATTATTTTTGGTTGCGATTATGCATGCACACCTGATCGGGGTGTCACCGCTGCCTCTGGTCCAGCAGTGATGGAACGGACCAATTTTCTAACTTTTCACCCGTCTTGCATAAAGGAAATACACGCACGCACACACACAGCACTCCTTCTGTGTCACTTATTGGAGTAAGACTAAGGGTCTGCATACATTAGAGAGTGAGGTAGGGACTTGGCAGTAGTGTGTTGGTGGGGAACTGGGCCAACGCACATTAAGATTTAACAAAGAGGAAGTGATGCGTTTGTCCCTGGTATGCTCTCCTGGTCGTCTGGGGTCCCTCCTTGCGCATCAGCGGGGCCGTTACCCCGGAACGCTTGAAAGGAATATTGGCGTGTGTCTGTTCAACTGTAACAAATGTGACACTGGGCCACAGAGGAATACACATACTGAATCGGGACTAAGAGAAGAAAGAAGGAAAAATAATGAAAACCACCTCTCTTCATATTATGAGCTCATGCTTTTTTCTGCTTTAATGTGAGGACTGGAGGACGGATGATGTCCACATTTTTTTCATGTAGTTAGTAGAACAGTTGAGCCAATGTGAGTTAATGTAAGATGTGTGTGTGCTATTGTTAAGAACATTTAGAAACGTATCAATCTTGCACAGATTTGTTGTGAAGCACAGAGTTTGAGCAGATTTCAGACGATCGATCGTATAGGATTTTTGATTTGTTAAAAACAGTTAAAATGAGGTACAAACGTTCTAATTTTAAGAAATGTTTTATTGTGAAGACGTATGTATACAGTGTATAAAAAGTTAATATATGATCTTATTACACTTAAGTGTTTAAGTATAATATAATTAGGGCTGTCAAAAAATGTATTGCGATTAAAAATAAAAGTTTGTTTTTGTTTGTGTGCACTGTGTGTAATTATGTTGTATATATAAATACACACACAGTCATGTATACATTTAAGACACTTGTTTATTTATTAATTTATATTTATAAAATAAAATAAATTAAAATAATAAAATTAAATAAATAAAAATATATACATACAATAACCTTTTTCTTAAATGTATACATGTATGTGTGTATTTATATATACAAAATAATTACACACAGTGCACACACACATATATTATGCAAAAACAAACTTTTATTTTGTATTCGATTATTCGCGATTAATATAATTAAGTGTTATATTATACTTAAGAAGTTATATATTATATTAAGTGTTAGTATTATTGTTATTATAAAACTATTATTATTATAACATTATTTAATTATTGCATATTTAATTAATAAAGATTGTTTGTATTAAAGATTTATTATACATTTATTAATTGAAATCCCTCAGAAAGTCGCTGTAAAATTATAAGATATGTTTCTTATTAGCATTATAACACAAAACAACATTTTTGAAAATATTTAGAGTAATATTGAGTGAAATTCTTATAAGAATTTAATTATTTTTGTTTTTCGAAGGCCCACACATTATGAGCTGAGATGTCTTATGAGTATGTTGATGTCTTTCCGTAACCTGGCTAATGTCAAACCTGTCAATCAAAGAAGGGGACAGGGGATGTACGGAGAAAGCGAAAAAGGCCTCATGGACAAGATATTTATGGAATGCTGCCTCCATCTTAGGCCAGGCAGCTGGGGAGAGCAGGTGGGCTGTGCAGGTCAGTTCATTAACACACTCGCCCATACACACACATGCACTCTCTCCCTCTCACGGTCTCTATACTAACACATCTATTTTCATTTTGTCACTCTATCTCCTGTGTTTTCTGCAGTCTGTACCCTATTTTGCCAGTATCTCACACACGCTTTCTCACGCTTGTGTTAAATATAGTGTCTCAGTGTGATATCGCTCTCTGTGTTGCCAGTTTCTGGGGTGCTAATGTTACAGAGTGAGATTCAGGACGAGTTAAAGCTTTACTTCTTATGTCACAGGCCTCGTCATAATCTCAACAGGTCACATCTCTGCAGACCCCCTATAAACATTTTGTGATGGTGTAATCCAGCATCTGTGACCTCTCAGTTAACACAATGCCCACCACCCTTTCTACAGAAATTCTGTAAGTAAAGGCCCACTGGATTTTTATCCTGAAAACAAAATCTTGTTTAGAAAAACAAAAAGTGTTTTGATGATTAAATATTCATTGGTTTTGCCAATTTTTGCAAATTTAGTGACATCATAACATAAAAAGACATTTAGTGTTTTGTTGGAGGCACTTACTGTAATAACAAGTGCAAATCTGTATACAGTATTTAACTTTGTTTTCTGGTTTATGTCTAAAAGTGTAGTAGTTTGTACTTATTACTGTGGCACGGTAAGAATTTTTTATCATAAAGTGTGTTGTATTAATTTTCATGTACACTCACCTATTATTAGGAACACCATACAAATGCTGTGTTTGACCCCCTTTCGCCTTCAGAACTGCCTTAATTCTACGTGGCATTGATTCAACAAGGTGCTGAAAGCAATCTTTAGAAATGTTGGCCCATATTGATAGGATAGCATATTTGGAGATTTGTTGGATGCACATCCAGGGTACGAAGCTCCCGTTCCACCACATCCCAAAGATGCTTTATTGGGTTTAGATCTGGTAACTGTGGAGGCCATTTTAGTACAGTGAACTCATTGTCATGTTCAAGAAACCAATTTGAAATGATTCGAGCTTTGTGACATGGTGGTCATAGTAGATGGACATGGTCAGAAACAATGCTCAGGTAGGCCATGGCATTAAAACGATGCCCAATTGGCACTAAGGGGCTTAAAGTGTGGCAAGAAAACATCCCCCACACCATTACACCACCAGCCCGCACAGTGGTAACAAGGCATGATGGATCCATGTTCTCATTCTGTTTACGCCAAATGACTCTACCATCTGAATGTCTCAACAGAAATGGAGACTCATCAGACCAGGCAACATTTTTCCAGTCTTCAACTGTCCAATTTTGGTGAGCTTGTGCAAATTAGGGCCTCTTTTTCCTATGTGTAGTGGAGATGAATGGTACCCTGTGGGGTCTTCTGCTGTTGTAGCCCATCCGCCTCAAGGTTGTGCGTGTTGTGGCTTCACACATGCTTTGCTGCATACTTCGGTTGTAACAAGTGGTTATTTCAGTCAAAGTTGCTCTTCTATAAGCTTGAATCAGTCGGCCCATTCTCCTCTCAACTCTAGCATCAACAAAGCATTTTCGCCCACAGGACTGCAGCATACTGCATGTTTCCCTTTTCACACCATTTTTTGTAAACCTTAGAAATGGTTATGTGTAAAAATCCCAGTAACTGAGCAGATTGTGAACTCCATGCCACGCTCAAAATTGCTTAAATCACCTTTCTTTCCCATTCTGACATTCAGTTTGGAGTTCAGGAGATTGTCTTGACCAGGACCACACCCCTAAATGCATTGAAGCAACTGCCATGTGATTGGTTGATTAGATAATTGCATTAATAAGAATTGAACAGGTGTTCCTAATAATCCTTTAGGTGAGTGTATATATTTCATTTTTATGTTTGCAAAATCTTCTGTTTATTATTGTGGTGTAATCAGATGATCTTGCTCCTACAAGGCCCTTTAAAACAAATATAACTTTGGTTTGCTTGTCAGATCTCTTTCTGTCTAAGTGGGCAGTTCTTGGCCAGAATAAGTTGCAGTGTGGACCAGACCTGTTGCTGTTTAAGGTCTGGCTACAAGACTACATGTCCAAGGTATGTCTCTTCTTTAGGCACCTCCATCCTTACATCCCATCACATAGAGTGAGACCAAAACATGGCTCCTCGCTTTTCACAGGGTAAAGAGCTTAGTGTGTGTGTGTGCGTGTGTGAGAGAGAGAGAGAGAGAGAGAGAGAGAGAAAGAGACAGAATGAGAGAGAGAGGAGAAGGAGAGAGAACGTGCTTGTGTTGGTGCGGGTGTCACAGAGCTGTAATTGGTGGCGGTTTAAGGTGTAAACAGGGTGCCAGTTCAGTGCGTAATTGCCCCTGTTTGCTTGAATGGTGGGAGAGAAGGACAGAACTGGAGAGAGGGAGAGATAGAGAGAGAGAGGAAGGTGGAGGGTGTGAGGTTGGACGGCAGCCTGACAGTGTGAGACCCGGGCATGCTCCACTCAAATTGGAGTCACAGACTCCGAGAGGTGATGCTCCCAAAGTGATGGGCTTGAGGGAGAGAGAGAAACATGCTGAGAGATAGTGAAACTGTATGTATGACATCCTCAACCCCTTCCACATCCCTGCCCTCCATTCTGAAAAAACACAATTAAAGAACGGATGGAGGATGGGTGCGGCTAAAAACTGTGATAACCTTTCTAGTTTGTAAAAAATAGTCTTTATGGAAATAGCCAGAGATGTACCAAATGTTCTGCACACTATACGGTATCCTTATAAAAAAATTAAGTGATGGTAACAGATGGTACTACCATGGTATTTTTATATATAAGACCCTATGTGAACTCCAGGCTGAAATCGTATAATCTAATTATGAGATTTGGAGCATCAAAGTTTGATTTCAATGGCCTTACTAAGTCAATATTAAAATATATATTTTTACAGAATTTTCTTTACATAATGTACAGTAGGATGCTTTAATAGAAAACATAAATATCCTCCAAAAAATAAATGGAGCTGGGTTTTGACAGACTTGGCCATTTAATAAATAATTATAATTTGGTATCATGATTTTATTAGGTGAGAACATAAACTAACATCCAGACCTTTACTGACTGAGCTTTAAATTTTTACAAACCACAAGATGCGTTTGCTATGCCCTTGAATTTATTTTCTTTTTCATAAAAAGACTTTTTCATGCAATCCCCTTTCATGCAACTTGCACATAACAGAGCACCTGTGGCATTCGAGTAGTCTGCTCTTGGATATTATCTTTAATAGCTAAGAATAACATGATATTGCCATGTTACAGTATATGTCCAAAAAATGGTTACCATGTTCAGTGGTCATGCTTTGTATTGGAAGTGTTACTACAAGCAGCATGGCACTTTATTAATACCAAAGAGGAAAAACTGTCAAGCCATCCTGCATCTCATTCAGCCATGCGGCTCTTTTGACCTTTGTGTACTACTTTATTTAAAGGCTGCTGATATATGTAATAGTAGTCTTCCTCCCATAAACAACAGTGTGTGAGGTAGTGTTTTATAATGAAGTGATGGCAGTGCTGAAGCATGGTGTGTCAATACAGGGGCAGGACTGAGAGATTTACCAGAGCCTACAGTAGAGGGATTATAGGTAGAGAGTTTGGTTTACCTTTATTTGTTTTCTCTGCTCTTCCATCTAACACTGACTCCATATGACTACTACTGTAGTTATGATTGACAGCTGTACTACATCCTCTGTGATGTACAGAATATAGGTTCTGCATATAGAAAGAAAAAATAGCTGCTACTTAGTCTTTCGCAATGAAGGTGTTTTGAAAATCTTTGTACTATAATAGGGACAGGAAGGCGCTTTTTAGTGCCGCAGTGCTATTACAGTAATCTGTGAAAGCACAGCTAAAGCCATTTTTTTCCACATAAAATCAAACTATATAATGTAAAGAACATTCTGTGAAAATATAAACTTGATCTTTCGTGCTGACTGAGTAAGGTCATGTCAAAGATTGAAATTAAGGTGAAATCAATGAATGAAATCAAATTTTGATGCTTTAAATTTAGCCTGGATTTTACAAATGGGTTCACATTAAACTAAGGCATGTTTATTTATTGTATAGGAGTTTTTAATCAAAAGTCTTTGCATGCATGGATATGTATGTGCATCTATGCATTGCATCTTTGCGTTTTTGTGAGGCTTTACACGTACATGACTGAATATGCGAGCGTGTCAACATAGGTTAAGACATGTCATTGTGTTCCCAAACATATGGTGTCAGCAGTAGAAAGCCTTAGAAACAGTAAATCAATTATCCAGTAGAAGGGCGACGTGGCCCTTCTTAAACGTGTCCAGGCCTGGGGAGAGAGAGTTCAACAAGGGCTAAGCATCTCTCACCTCGAGCACCTACGCCTGCATTAGTGACAATAAACATTAGAGTTTTGTCCATCTTTTCCAGCCTGCCAGCACTATGTGCAAGTGCCTGTCTAGCATCCTGACAATTTTATTCAGTGTGACAGGCCAAAGGACTCCAGCCTCTACAACCCTGCAAATTTCAGATGCCCATGTCTCTGTTAAATTCAGGGTCCAAAATTAACACAGTTTGGACCTGCCATTAGCATGTTAACTTGCAGCAGTGGCAGCTCGTGACTGCTCATCCGAGAGGCGCAAATTCAAAATATGTGTTCGGAGTGTCATGTATGTTGCTTGCATTTTCAAAATGTGTTTGTTGCATCATGTGAACCATGTGCATCACGTGTTTTGTCAAAATAAGTGCCTGCTGTACACGCGTCAAAATCTTTAAGTTAAAAGATACCCTCACGTTCACAAAATACACGCAAGACACTCCCTTAAAGGAATAGTCTACTCATTTTCAATATTAAAATATGTTATTACCTTAACTAAGAATTGTTGATACATCCCTCTATCATCTGTGTGCGTGCACGTAAGCGCTGGAGCGCGCTGCGACGCTTCGATAGCATTTAGCTTAGCCCCATTCATTCAATGCTACCATTTAGAGATATAAAGTTAGAAGTGACCAAACACATCAACGTTTTTCCTATTTAAGACGAGTAGTTATACGAGCAAGTTTGGTGGTACAAAATAAAACGTAGCGCTTTTCTAAGCGGATTTAAAAGAGGAACTATATTTTATGGCGTAATAGCACTTTTGGGAGTACTTCGACTCGGCGCAGTAACACCCTCCCTCTCCCATTATGAGAGTGAGAAGGGGAGCGGACTTTTCAGGCGAGTCGAAGTACTCCCAAAAGTGCTATTACGCCATAAAATATAGTTCCTCTTTTAAATCCGCTTAGAAAAGCGCTACGTTTTATTTTGTACCACTAAACTTGTACCACTAAACGTTGATGTGTTTGGTCACTTCTAACTTTATCTCTAAATGGTAGCATTGAATGAATGGGGCTAAGCTAAATGCTATCGAAGCGTCGCAGCGCGCTCCAGCGCTTACGTGCACGCACACAGATGATAGAGGGATGTATCAACAATTCTTAGTTAAGGTAATAACATATTGAAATGAGTAGACTATTCCTTTAACAGCAAACTCTAATTATGCATGAGATTATGTGAGTATCTGGCAAACGCGAGCATCTTTTTTTATCATAAACCCTTTAGACGCATCTGCAGCAGGCAGATCTCTTGACGTGCAGAACACATATTTTGAAAAAAGGAAACACACACATGACGGGCTACATTCGCATCGAGCGCCCTCAAAAAAAGACTTCAGCCTGGATTTCACAAGTAGGGTAAGCTTTAAAAAACTATGGAAAAAAATCCATAAAAAACGCTGAAAAAATACCGTAAAACGACAGGAACAATAAATTACAGACATTTTCTGTAATACAAAATACAGTTTTTATGTTATTTTACATTACTGTACGTTTAAAAAAAAATCTAAAAAAAAACTGTAAAATTCTGGCAGCTGGGGTGCCAGAAAATACCATAAAATAACGGGCACAATAAATTACAGAACTCTCCGTAATACAAAACTACATTTTTTCTGTTATTTTTAGGGCTGTCAAAATAAACGCGTTAATAACGCGTTAACGCAAATTCATTTTAACGGCACTAATTTTATTAACGCCCGATTAACGCAACACGCAATTTCTGTTTGACCCACAGCTGGATGAATTGAGACGCAGCAAGTGAAGTGACCGGCGCTGTCTAGATGAGTCGGAGGTTTATAAAAATAAGACCATTAAGCTCTCGTCAAACGAATCCAATGCTCTAAATGGTAATTAAACATCTAAAATGATCTTTATCTGCACGTTTTCTGTGAGGTGTACCGTCCCAAATCCACATAAAGCAAAGATGAGTCTTCTTTCACTTTTTAGTTTCGTTTTTAAAGCATTCAGAAATTATAGAAAATAGACTTTCTTGGTGTTATAATAATTATTAAGAGAGATAAAGTTCGGGACCCGATTGATGTTAAAAGAGTTATTAAGGGTGACAAGGCTCAAAAGCGATGTCTGACGCAGACGTCTGATCGAAGCGCATGCACACAAACCCGCGAGTGCGTGACCCCAATATAAATAGACAACACAAAATCACATTTTTAATATCTGTTTTGACAAGAATTCACGCAGGTATGACCTATAATCTGTCATATCTGAAGTGAATGTTTGGATTAACTGTTGAGGAAAAGTATCTAATGTGTAACATTAGGCTACAGTATATTAAACCCTTGCATTAGCCTACAGTATCAAGTGGTCTGTCTCAATGTCAAAATTAAACAATAAAAAAAAACATATTTAACATTGATATTATTTGTGCTCTGCGTAAACAGGTATAGTTCTGTCATGCTTTGTCAGATTCCAACAATTGTTTTGAAGTTTTTTAATAGAGAATGTTAAAATATAAATGACACATTTTTTTTTAAATTTGCTCATCCCAACTCAATTTGCCAGCACAGGTCACAAATGATGCAGCAGCAAACAGAAATGGAGAAATAACAAGGTCTTCTAAAGGGAAAATCATATATAAAACTATGGCTGATGGTTCTGTTGAAAATGTAAACAGGCTGTTGTAGACATACATTTGCATATAGCATATATATTGACCAAATCCATGTTGATTAGAGCATTAAAAACTTGAAAAGTGTTACATTTAGGTAAATTTAGAACAGATAAAAATGTGCGATTAATTTGCGATTAATCGCGAGTTAACTCATGAAATCATGCGATTAATCGCGATTAAATATTTTAATCTATTGACAGCCCTAGTTATTTTACATTACTGTAAAAAAATCTGTAAAAAAAACGTAAAATTTCGGCAGCTGGAGTACCGGAAAAATACAGTAAAATAACGGGCACAATAAATTACAAAAATGTTCCGTAATGCAAAACTAAAGTTTTTTCTGTTATTTTACATTACTGTAAAAAATCTGTAAAAACACTGTAAAATTTCGGCAGCTGGGGTGCTGGAAAAATACCATTAAATAACGGGCACAGTAAATTTTCAGAAATACAAAAATACCGTTTTTTTTCTGTAATTTTCTACTATATATATATATATATATATATATATATATCACTGTAAAAAAAATCCATAGAAATTGCAGCTGGGTTGCCGGTAACTTACCGTAGATTTAAATTTATGTTTTTTACTGGCAACATTTTGTTCAAAGTTAAATGAACATTAAACATTTACAAGTCTTTGTCTTTACAGGGTAAACCTAAAAAAACAGCATCAAGCAAAACATTCTGGGAAACAAAATCTGAAGCAAAAAACAGAAAAAGGTTGACGATGATTTCTGGTTCCCAGAATGCTTTGCATGAGGCTGTTATTGTATAGTTTCATTCTGTAAAGATAAAGGCTTGTTAATACCGTATTTAAAATTTCTTTAACTTTGAACAAACTCTTGCCAGTAAATAACATAAATTTAAATCTACGGTAAATTACCGGCAACCCAGCTGCAATAACATTGTAGTTTCTACGGAATTTTTTTACAGTGTATATATATATATATATATATATATATATATATATATATATATATATATATATATATTTATTGCTATACTAAATGAATGTATAACAGGAATATCCACACTTGTGCCTGGAAAAAAAAGAATCCTAGATAAAATCTCTAATAGAAATGTATGCACTGATATAAAAGTTGCACTTCTTGTGGCAGTCAGGCAAAATCTCGCCTCTGGGAAGATCAGAGGGAGATACCTGTGTGTACAGTATATGTAAAAACAACCACTTCCATCATTATTAAATTGTTGAAGCACTTGTATTACTAGCCATTTTATTTCCTTTCCAGTGCCAAATTTTACATCTGCTGCTTGATGAGTGTTAATTTTGGGTCCCGTATTCACATATGGAATACACAACCCAAATTTAGCATTGTTTTCTCATTAGCACTGTTGGGTTAATAAACACTATGATGGACAGTGATCGGCCTGCTGTATCTTCCATTCTGCCCTAGAATGCCACAACAGCCCTAGGCCTGACTTATCCTCCCTCTGAATTATGCATCCTCTCCGGAAATAAGGAACAAAGTTATGGCTACAGGGGATTCTTCATGAACATGCTTGAGTATTTTTTCTCTTCTTCTTTGCAATTTTCATCAGGCTTCATCGTGTTCGTGTGGAAACATGTTAGGATCAGCCGGCCTCCCCTTGTTCTGCTTCCGTCTGTCTGCATTATTTAGCAAACAAACTCCAAACATTCTGCTCTCCATTGCACTTGCAGGACCACTTGGTCGGTTTTTCTTTACCTCAGCTCACATGCAGTCTCTCTTTCCCTCCCTCCAGTCTTTCTTGCTCTTCTTCAGTGTTTGTGATAATGTAGAGTTTGTAGAGAATCTCTTAAGAATGAATGACCATAATAGAGCTGTTTATTTGCATTACGTTGTTTTAGCACCTGATTGACTAAAAATATATGCTAATGCAATTTGCACTGCTTTATGAGGTGATTGTGAGTGCTATGTTGTGCTTTGCAGGGACTTATACAGACACTGTGTGTGTGTAAGGGACAGGAGTGTTTGGAGTTGGTCTATATTAAGTCCCTGACATCTTATGGTCTCATCATTCCCCATAATACAAGCACTGATACATTGGCCTGAGTCAAAGTCACAAGTCAATAAATCCATTTCTTCTTACCTTTCTCTTTCTCTCTCTCTCTCTCTCTCTCTCACACACACACACGCGCGCGCACACACATACACACACACACACATCATTTTCAGGTTCTTTTCTGGGCCCAGTCACAAGTCCAGCAGTCTATCACGACAAGGTCAGGTGGTGTCGAAAGTGAAGCAAGAAAAAACAACTTTAACTGCGGAGAGGAGAGAAAAACTATGTATAAATGTGTCACCTTCAGCAAAGCCCTGTCATTCAGCCCAACTCAATTTCAGTTCCAATTAAAAACGGTCCAGACAGAACTGTGCATACCAAGAGTTGTTCAGCTACACATCAGACTGTTTTCTAGCCGACCGACCTGCTAGGGGGCGAACACCGCGGCTGTAGTCTATAAGACCGAAGGTGATTTTTACAATAAATCGCACGTACACCATTAAGCTATGTGTGATATTGAGGGTGGGGCACTGCCATTATGGCGTGTGAAGGGTATTTTGAGCAGAAGCTGGAGGTTTTATCAACTTCTGTGAAAGTCTCCCTAAACTCCGCACCAGACCGGGACTTAATATTCTGGAAGAGTCGTAAATCTTCTCTTCTGTGTCGGGGATGCAGCCACAAAGTCAAATTTGCATTGGCAAATGGGAAAATAGCGTACAGTTATTTGTTAATCTGATCTTTGTTTATCCAATACTCTTGTAATCCACTTTTAATTAAATATCCCCCCAAATATGTGTGAGCAGCAGTTTGACTTTGTCTGTGCTCACGCTGCCAGGATTCACAGGCTTCGCTTCAGTGAGGAGCTCCACCACTCAACTCCTTTATCACTCACACAAACATACACACCTTGCAGTAGGCATATAGACATTTTTAGATATTTAAATAATATAATGAACAATATTATATAAATATAATCTTGTACAGTAAACTGCTAAGACTGACCACTGTAATATCATGTAAGAACTTTATTTATCCTTATATGTAATGTTAAAGTTATACAAAAAGTCCTGTTTATTTCAGTGGCTTTATTATAAGCAGCCAATTATGAGTAAAAAAGAAATCAATACATTTGATAATATATTTTTTTAAATAAAATAACGAGATAATTTACTTTTTTTAAGGATTAGTTGCGCAATTCATGCAATCTTTACCAATGTCCAGATGTAAAAAACCTACACATGAAATCACAGATGCTGGGTGTCGTTTGGAGAACTAGACCCATGCAAATAGGGCTTTTCTCTCGCCCACCAATACACAGACAATTGCAGACAGCAATGACAAAAGATGATGCAGGAGTTTGACAGATGGAAGGCAGATGGGTTGCTTATTTTGTCAGCCTACCTAGAATGAGCAGGTCATGTGACCACAGACTATGCTCATTACATTGTCTGAAAAGCATATACATATACAGTATACATATTCCATTTCCATGCACAGTGTGCTCGCTTAATTCCCTTTAAATAAGCAACAAATGTCATTGTGTTCTGATGAGAAAGAAAACACTTGGGAAATTTCTATGACAAAGTGAGAAGTGTAAGTATGAGGATCACTGCATTAAAAGTTACAAGTATCCATGTTCCCAAGCTATTTAAATAACACTTGCAGTGATTATGGCATGAAATGCAATAAGGCCATTGACGATTCTTTACTGTTTACACTAGCTATTGTACGCAGATGTTATCACCAGAGATGGTGGTCAATGCGATTAAGTTACTGTTGTTATGAATATGCCCAAAATACTGAATGTGGAATCTGAGTGGAAGATAAAGTAAAAAACAGTGCAAGAAAAAAAACATTAAAAATGAAACCGCAAGAAAGAGAGAGAGAGGATGCATCATATGAACTGAAACAGGATCCAAAATGAATGTCACATTCATCATTTTTAATTAAACAAACAAACAGCAGGATCATCACGGCCTAACAACATTTCTGAGCTGTGAAGAGACTGAAATGATAGCAGTAATTACAACAGTCCGACACACTTCAAAAACACTAAAGTTCATGAGGTGAACCGAAATATATTATTTCATTTTCGTTTGCCCATTAAGTCAATTTGTTCCTGTCAGTCAGGTGTCACTTTGGCATAATTGGTCTAAGATATTTACTTAGCTGTTAAGAGCATTTCTAACCATGTCTTCTAAAGGGCCGCACGACGTAACCAAAACACGCAGGTAAATTATACATTTGTATATTTTTTGTTATTTTTGTTTGTTTATTTGGGCTTTTTGTTTGCTTGCTTGTTTGCATGCAAAGCCTTATCAGAGCGGAACGTAACATACAGACATTTACACGTCGTTAGTTTTATTGTAGCAGGCCTGGATAAAAGTGAGCCATTTGAAAACACCTCCACCGAACGGCAATCTTTCGGCGTGAAGTATTAAACAATGATTTAATAGAGGCGTTTGCTTCCACGCTCTCATTATCTGACTATTAACTGCAATGGACTGTGTGCAACGCTTCGAGTTTTATATTGTGCTAATGTGCTGAGCACACAGACGAAGAGCCTAATTTAGTCACTCCCCGCTCCCAGACAATGGGAAAAATAAGGCTTAATCTCCTCCTAGTGTTTCGGTACTAAAACTGCTTTTGTCTTTGAGAACACTAGACGTGTTTGAAATGGGTATTGTTGGAGGGCTTGTACGGTGCACATTTTTAAATAAGAAGTGACACGGCCATATTGCTCTAATTAGATTATAAATTGTCGTGCATGTATAGCGGTGCATGTATATCGCTCATTAATAAATAAAGATGCACTTTTTATTAATGAAGTGGAAATGCTGTATGGTAAAACATCAATCATTTACCATAAGCAGTGCCGTCAGGGAGTGCCGGTAATCTGGTGCTAAAATTAGACATCGAAATGAACACGGTAAGCATTAATGTACATTTTACACAAGCAATTGTAAAGCACTTGAGTTGTAATTTATGTGAAACGTCTACTAAAATAAAGAGGGAAAGACTGGCAGAGAAAAGATGCTGCAAATCTGCATATTAATTAGTTCCTGTGAATCTGCCTGATTGCTGCCACAATTAAAATGCCGGCAGAGGAACGGCCCCTTACTCACCATGTGTTAGAGAGAGAGAGGGGGAGAGAGAGAGAGTAAATGTAAGTAATTACCAGGCTTCCTTGCAGACGTTTGAGTCCACTTACTTCAAAACATGCTGAGGGTCGCCACTATAACTGACTGTTAAACTTCCTCTCCGACCTCACTTACACATACACACGCCAATTTTATTAATTTAAACATTTTCACCACACAGTCTTTCCGGAAACATTCATCATCTCGGTCCATTTTAAACTTCAGTTGTATCAGAACATAAAATAAGCATTTCGATGAATATGTTAATGACCTCTTTTAGGTAACAGGTTGAGACAGAATGGACAAAGGCATGAGGAAAAGGCCCTGAGGGTCCAGCAGACCCTTCTTAAAGATGAAAACATCAGCGATAAAGATATAAAAAGAGATGAATCATTGAAAGGCTGAATAAGGAAAGCTGTGAAGATCAAGGCCAAGCCAGATGCTTTGTCTGGCTTTGTCCTTGGCTCAAGAAGTATATGTGTTTATATGTGTGACCTGCAGATGTTTTCCAAGCAGTGTTCTGGTCATGTGGGCCCAAACAGTCAACTTGTGTCTGGCTGGCTGGGGAACCTAACAGTTCTTGCTCAATGATAATAAAACTTGAGCTTAAGCTTGATCCAAAGTGTGATTTAACCAAGTCCTCCGCATCTATTCCATAAATTAGGCCAATTCTTTATCACACCATTTTATGTAGTAATATTGGGTCATTTTAATAACAGCAACATTTCAATAAAAGCTGTCATTATTTTAGGTGTTACCAACAAGATTGACACTTGGATCCTCACTTTTATGGGAAGTTGAGATGTTTTAATTCCTAATGCGATCCAGTTCCAACCTTCAAATTAACACATGCATGCTGGTTCAGGATCAACCAGAGCAAGAGGTCAATGTCTGTCTACGCTTATGCATGCAGGTATTGTTTATTTGGCTAATAATGAAGAGTTAATGTGGTTAAGGCAGACATGCATCTTCCCCAGACCAGGGGCAGTCCAAAAAAGGCAAACTATTTTAATTAAGCTGTGTTGGAGCGAACATGCACAGCCTGACCACAATGACATGTTAGACGTAAATCAGTGGACAGTCTGTGTATATTTATATTTACATTTACCGTACTTTCCGGACTATAAGTCGCTCCGGAGTATAAGCCGCAATAATTCAAAAATGCGTCATTAAGACGAAATAACACATATAAGTCGCAGTGGACTATACGTCGCGTTTATTTCTAAAAGTATTTCACAAAATCCAAGCCGAAGAACAGACATTTAATCTGGAAAGGCAAGTTATTCAACTAAACAATAGCAGACAACAGCAGGCTGAATAGATATCTGTACGTTAAAGTAATATTATCGGTTATTTAAACGATAAACCATAGCATACAGAACTTACCTGGAAGGTTGAATAGGCTAAATTAACAGAACAAGCCAACTAGCATGAAGTTCGCATACTCGTCATTTAACATTACTGAATCCATTGAATTACATAAATACAGAAGCAGCATATGGCGGACTCTCGCGGCTGTAGACGGTAATGTTGTCTCTTGCCTTAGAAAAATTAATTCATACTGACTTACAAGGCGCACCTTACTATAAGACGCAGCACCAGCCAAGATATGAAAAAAACGCGGTTTATAGACCGAAAAATATGGTATGCATTTGGCAGACACTTTTATCCAAAGCGACTCGCATTCAAGCTAAACGTTTTATCAGTATTTGTTCTCTAGGAATCAAACCTTTTACACTCTTCTTTTGAGCTGCAAAAACAGTCTGTATACTGTATATTTGTATTTTTAAAACTATGATTGTAGTTGATTGTTGGATTTTGATTCAAAACACATACATCAAAGTCTAAAAAAGCTGTGAATTTTTTCCTACTGATGCTATATTGCTGGATGCTTACTGGAAGGTCTTGAAGTGGAGGTGTTTGTGAGCTGAGGTCTGGGGTGTTGGGCTGTTTAGCGTCGCTCTGGATTAGCATGCAACGCTTCCTTCGTGTAGCACTGCTCTCAGGTCAGCTCGATCGGCTTACACGCACACTTCCCCCGTCTGATGAGGTTCATTACCAGTGGCTCCCAGGAACGACCTGATTTCGGCTCCTTCACATTTTGAGGACGGCACTTTGTTCAATTGCCCTACATGGGAACTTTCAGTAATGGGGCCAGTTGATTATATTACTTGGTTATTTTACTTAATGCCCAAAACAGGAGATAAATTTAAAAATCTAGGGCAACTTATCATGCTCTTTTTTTCTACTCTTCCTTATCTTTATGTATCTATTTCTTCCCTTAAACACTTTTTTCTCTCTGGTATCCGGAGGAAATCTCTTGATTTGACCATTGACACACTTAAATTCTCTCTCTCTCTATCTCTCTCTCTCTCTCTCTCTCTCTCTCTCTCTCTCTCTCTCTCTCTCTCTCTCTCTCTCTCTCTCTCTCTCTCAGGGGCTGTGATTGTTTTTTAACCTTATTATTTACAATAATCTCCTTCCCCTCAGATACAGTGGTGAGTTGTTCAGTCACAGCTGTAATACAGGATGAGACGAGGAAGAGAATAACCTGGGGGTCGCGTTCACTGGCCTTAAATTACATTTCTTAAGGTGACAGAAACAGAAGTTGTGTGAAATGATTGTTTCACTCTGGATTTGTGTTGGGTGTTAAAGTAGCCCAGAGACTTGTGTTGTCAGCTCGCGTCAGAAGCGTTGTACTCGCCTCCATAGAGCTGAACCCCTACAGGTAACTTACATCACATCCCTGTGAATGGACACAATAAAGCTTGCTAACTACACGCACACATTTTGCATTATATTATTGTTATACTATTCCACAGTTATTTTTTGTGGAGTTAAATTATATATATATCTTCTAAACACTTTGTTTATATCAGTACTGTGGCTAGCAGCTACATGGCAATCTGCAACGCGGTTATGAGACTCTGAGAACGATCCAATCACATGAGGACAAAGCTTAAAAAAACAATACTGATTCGCTTACAACATAAGTAAGAGCACAGTCCTGCGCCCCAAGGCAGATCCGAAACAAGCCAATTAGAGCTCAGCCTCAGGTCACATGTTTTTACCTTTTTTACTGACCTACCTAGACACTCGTTTGGGGTGCGCCCCAGACACACACACAACAAACTCAGTTTTGATTTTTGAATGATAACATGACATTTTAAATGAATGATAACATGACTAACAGTGGAATAGTACAACTAAATGATTTTATTTTGTATTAATTTGCACTATATATTTAACTTTTTGGTAGCATGTTAAAGTAGCTTTCTTCTCTGGCTTACTGTGGGGGGCGGCGCCCCAGCGCCCCCTATTGATGAACCGCCACTGCATACAGTACTTTTTTATACTGTACATACATACATTGGGGACCACTGGGTGGACGCCAATGTATGTACAGTAAATGAAGAGTTTCGTTGCAAAACGAGATAACCACCGTTTTTTTAATTGTTCAGAAATCTCGTTTTTTGGTTGTGCATTCCAATTAATTTCAGTGCAACTGCAATTGGTTTGTTTTGATTTAAACCTTCATAACTTAAAAAATTCAGCTAAGTAGCACCATAAAACAAAATAATAACATGATAACATAATAATAAACATGTTTTGACAAAAATGTAAAAAAATTGATTTATCTCGTTTTGCAACGAAACTCTTCAAATACTAACCCACACACATATGCTGTCCTCACTGTACCCTGTTTGCTAATAATACTGTTATTTTATTTATTTTTTAAAGTTATTTGTGTATTTAACTATTCAAAATACGGTGACAATGTGATTGTTTACTATAAAGTAAGGTGTTTTTTCTGTGTCCTGTTTGTGTGATAGTTTAGGAGAGAAACTCTCAAGCATTTTACTCTGGTCTTGCTACGATTTAAACTCCGCATCAATTGTTTTCAAGTAGCAGGGCTATTGATTTTTGCATAGTCAATTATTTAGAGTGAAGGAGTTATTTATAAGTCTGCTTAGCCTCCTTTCACGCCTCCTATCTCGCTTTTTCTATTCCTTCTCTAACTTTCGGTTTTAATGCCACAATCTGGTTTTCATTACCGTGTCTCGGTGTTGATGGCTGGAAATGCATTTCTCAAAGCCATCTGTGCCAGTGGTCTTTTGTTCCTGACCGGTGGTCTAGTGATCGCACTATTTACCGCAGCAAAAAAGCGTCTTCATCAGCTGCAGCCCTGCCACTGCTTTAATGTTGCCTACCACTGGCTTAAACTTCTCACGCAACATGATTTGGTGAATTTCTCTTAATCGATTTTCCCTGGCGGTACATCAGACCGCCGTCTGCCTCGTGCCAGCCCTGTCCTCGCCACACACAGCAAGCGCTGCCTGTAGAGAACTGGGGCGAGATTGTGTATCTCTGTTCCAAAACTTTGTGTGCTTCCTTGCTACCTACATGGCATCTTGAGTTCATTGAAACCTCATAACGATTCGGATGATTTAAACAGTTTAGTCTAGACTCTAGAGGCTAGACTCACAATTGATTTCGAATGTGGGTGACATGAAAACAACATAAATGGATAAAATTCCATATTCATTTATCTATAGGAGGCTATGAATCTATGAACATCTATGAATGTAAAATGTAAAAAATATAAAATGTAACCTACTCTATAAAGGCAGCTGACTAGGTTTTGGAAGAGCGCGTGTGCATGCTGTGCTTCCACACGTGTCAAAGAGGCCCAGTCCAGACCAGGAGAATAAAAGTGTTCCCTCTCTTTTCTCCCTTTCGTCTGTTTTCACTTGCTTTCTCTCACTTCCTTTCGTGATCTCTATCTCACTCGTGTCTGATTTTCTCGCTCTCTGTCTTTTCCTTCTTTCTCTTTCCACAGCATGTCTTGTGTTGGCGTGGAGAGCTCGGGGCTCAGGACCATGCCAAATAAAGTCTGGCTGAGGGGAGGAGAGAAGAGGACTTTGGCTAAACTGGCAGAAAGATCACAGGCTGGAAGGAGCCCACGTTCTGCACATATTCCCTAATAAGTAATTCATCTGAAGAGAGCGCATGATCAAGAGCCTGGGGGCTTTCACCCCGCTGTTTCCAGAGCACCGTGCCTCTGTCTGTCTGTCTCTCTGCCTGTCTCGCTGGTGTGCTCCTCGGCCTCCATTATTGTGCCTCAACTCAGATCTCCTTGGATGTCAGTCTGTGCTGACCTGTGCCGGGCTCTGTCCCACGCTGCTTAGACAGCAGTCGCTCTCATCAGCATGCATGCAGAGGGTAGAGGCGTAAACCGGCCCAGGACGGGAAAAGCACAGTTTCTTTGGACATGTCTTTCACTCTATGTTCTGAATCCCACAATGTGGTTTTTGGCTGCTTGTGGCGATGAACCCAAAAATATAGTATAGGATGAATCAGCCGTGTATCTCTGTGCTTGCCACTCGCTTTTATAAGTGCAGATGTATGTAAAAGACTGATTGTGATGATAAGCTTCATTGTTTACAGAGTTGCCATGCAGCGGAACGTTTTCAGAGCCTAGAAGACTACTGAGTTCTCAATTGTTTTACTATAACAACTTTGAGTCAGATTTTATCTCTTAAAGTTGCTTAAGAGAAATAAATACAAATATATAATTTGTGTTAAAAAAAGAAAACATTTCATAAAATGAAGATGGAGCTGTTTGGCCAGACTAACCAACGCATTCTTGTGGCATTTCATACATATTTTACAATGTGGCTCATTTGTATTAATTCGTACGGCCACATTTTGTACGATTTGCTTTTGCTGCTCTAACATTGGGTTTAAGGGTGGGGTTTCTTTATTTTATTTATAATAATCATATGTTTTTGTACGATTCTTTTTTTATGAATTAGTCAACTTACATACGAATTCTAGTGAGATCAGCCTAGACCAGTGGTTCTCAACCAGGGGGGGCACGAGATGGTGCCAGGGGGGCCCCAGTTTTATGACATTTTATAAAATACATTCATTTATCATGAATTCTGTGTAATTAAACCTAAAAAAAAATAATAAGGCTACTAACCAACAGCACTACTTTGTATAACTTAATATGTTTTGTTTAATTAAAATGTTAAAATTTAGAACAGATTTTTGTCATAAATTTCTTTGGGGGGGCCGCGAAGGAATGCACCATACACAAGGGGGAAAAGTTTGAGAACCACTGGCCTAGACTAACAGGCCATAGATAAAGTTGCACATGGATCTAGATCCTACCTCTGATTATTCTGTGGCCAGCCGTTTAATTCAACTGCTCAGAAGGCAAATTTGACCGCCTGACACTTTCCACATAACTTAGACCATTCAACATCTCCGGTCACCCCTCATTATTACCCAACAGGCCTTTATCCACTGGCTCTGAAGACAGAAAAACAATCCACGGCAGGGAAAATGTGAAAAATGAACCTCAGTGCTGAAGTAGATCGCACTTTTGAATGTCTCTCATTCGGTTCCAGCACAGATTGCCTCTGTGAGGCTGGTTTTTCCTGGCTAGTGTCACTTTAGAGAGGTTAAATTGGAGGTGGCAGTGCCCACTGACTCCAAGATTTGATGTGGTGAGGTGACTCTCACTCTGGGGCTAAAGTTACTCCCGCGGCCCCTGCAGCCCTGCCGCAAAATCTACACTGCCACACGTGTGAAAGTGAGGCCAGGATTTGCGTAGGCTTACAGTTAGGAGGTGTGGAAAGGGTCT
Organism: Misgurnus anguillicaudatus; assembly: GCF_027580225.2. Lineage (NCBI taxonomy): Eukaryota > Metazoa > Chordata > Actinopteri > Cypriniformes > Cobitidae > Misgurnus > Misgurnus anguillicaudatus. Next base: position 20,791,554 of record NC_073347.2, on the reverse strand, counting down.
AAACGCTCCTTGTGGCTGATCAAAAAGAAGGTAGGATGGTGAGAGCAGACTACTGGGGAGAGGGGAACCAAACCGTCTGTTAATGTTTCATGTCCAAACATTTAACAGTGCTGTGCCTGGGCAGTGAAAATAAAGATGTATAGACAGAAAGAGAAATATAGAGAATATGAGTTAGGCAAATTCAATTTCAATTCAATTCAATTTTATGTATAAAGCGCTTTTCATAATTGTTAATTGTTTCAAAGTAGCTTTACATTAATAGATGTAGGAAAAGCATAGACAAGCGAGCGTAGTAGTAATATAATGTATACTGTAAAATAGTTAGTTAAGCCAAAGATGGCGGACTCTCCAAGGGATGAAAAAAAACCCTTGGAGAAAAACCCTCCTGGCTACTCCAAGGGGAAAACTCCTAGGAGGAGAAAAACCCCTGAGAGAGATACATATATATTTATATATATAAATACTATCGGGGTATGTGAATGGGTAAGCGAATTAAACTGGTTCCGCCGGTGGTCATTGGTCAGGCATCGGCTGGGCATCACGTTGAAGGACGGTAAGTAGATCAGTGGTGTGAGGACGAGACAAGGAGAGAGAAACAGAATCCTATTAGCATAGTGGCCATTCACATGTAATGCAAGTGTCATACAGTATTGTGGTTTAAATCAGCTCGGTCCAGACAGGCTAGCTATTGCAGCATAAGTATATTACCCAGTTGAGTTATGTGAATGCTTTGTTCTAGACAAACTAACTATTGCGGGATAGGTACATTTACTTGACATTTTATGTGAATGCTTTGTTTAAGAAAGCATGAGATGTCTTAAGATTAAATTAATAAAGAGAGAATTTGAATATTATTATTTTTTTTAAATATGTGTCCCAACCAAAATTAGATAAAAATATAGGATGAGAAGAAAGGGTGCAGAAGAGATCTGTTCACTTTTTCTTCTTGAAAATATTTTTTAAAATCTGAATAGGTTTTGACTTGCACTGTCTGCTAAACTGGATTTGTCCTTCTGTGGCCACAGGCTAGACTGGAATAAAGGAGAGGGCAGCTGTGTGTGAATTAATAAGTCTAATGTTGAGTGGCACAGCCGGGGTGCCTGAAGACGTACAGCGACGGCCCAGTCCTAATGAAGCCCAACTGGGGCATGGCACCCTACTCCATCCTGACACTATAGGCAAAAAGACAAGCATCTTTCTGACAGAGAGGCATAACCCCTAAGAGAGAAATAATATCCTCAAACCTCAAAACAAGCAAGTCTTGTGATAGCAGTGGCTACTTTAAAAAAGAGGGAAGAAAGTGGATGCCGGGGATGCTGAAGGTGTCTGACTTAAGGATACCTTCACAGCTGCACTTCTAAATCAGGTCAACATGTACAGTAATGGGCAAATGTGCATCCCCAGGTGAAAAAAGTGCATTAGGCTGTCTGGCTTAGGTTCTTTTCCCCGTTATATTCCTTTTCTGCCCTTTGTTTTGAATGTCTTCTTTTATTTCATCACTTTATACCTTGACATACCCCATGAGATAAATCGCAAGTGAAATCTTATCTTTAATATAACAGTTTTCCCTGGAAAATAATGAGATGTGCAGTAAAGGAGAGGAAAAGGAAATGTTTTTGCATCCACACTACAATTTTGAAGAAATCTCACAAAAAATTGGGTTGCATTTATGGATTTCTGTATGACTATTTCACATCAAGGGTTAGGGTTAGGGTGGGTTATAACAGGAAGTTTTAGTACATTTTAAAGAGTTTGTTTATCTAAAAATAGCCAATGGGTCAGTAAACAAAACGGATTGGCAAATCTTTTTTAAAAAACTTGTTTTAAAAGCATGCATCAGATTAATTTCAATGCACAAAGTGTATTTATGTTAGTTTTATGCAATAAAAAATGACATGTGCACCATTTTTATGAAATTTAAGAATGAATGGACCTGAAAATGTCAAATGGTGTACATATTAGGTCCATATTAGTTTGTCATAATGATTTTCAATACTGTATGATACATTTTTAATGTGTCTGTTTTTACATACCTGAGTTATAAAAGAGAAACCTTTGAGCAATATTTTCTTTCTTGAACTATACTATAAATTACCATTATTTGACTGCCATCATGACTGACTGTTGAAAGCTTTCCAAAATTATAATCAAGGCTCTTCTTTATTGTTTTCATTTTCTTTCAACTTCTTGATCAAAACACTTTCTCTTTTTTGTAGCTTGTCAAGCTCCTTCAGATGAATGCATTGGTTTGTCAAGGCATTTTTCTATTGTAGTTTTCCCTAGCAGGAAGCCCCCACTGTCCAAAAATTCTCACAGACAGCTTTTGTGCTTCCATCTCTCCACATTGTTCTCTTATTGATCTCCACATGGCATGCTATTAATCTGCCTTGAATAAGAAGGCCAAGGTTTCACCGTAAGTGCTGTGCCTATGGAGATCTCTAAAATAGGACAACAGAATAGCGCTATCTGGCAAGCTCAGCTCTTTCTATGCCCGGACTGACGATGAAAAACAGCATGACCTTTGTCTAATTGTATAAAAAGTCACTCTGAAAATCAAATCAAATCAAATCTAAAGACCTCATTCATAGTTTATTATGTGGAAGGTAGTTTCATCTGTATCGTATAGCTGGCACATGGCATGACTGTACTTGTTACCTGTGTGTTAATGTGCTTCCTTGTGTGTTGCCCGGTATGTGGACTGACTGTTAGCTCCATCACTACTGCTTAATCATTTTTGTTATACCCATACCAATAGTCTCTCTTACTGTACCTTACTGTCCATAATAGAGCATCGAGCCCGCCCAGGGCATTTCAGGGTGTGTGTTTCAGCAGCAGCACCTGCTCACAGGTGACGTGACTGTCAGTGGCAGCATCCTTGTCACAACGGCTGTGTCAATGTGCGGACGGTGTGTTGTGTGTATATGTGTGAGATCACCTGTTTGACAAGGCTTGTCAATGTACATTCTGCCCCCATTCAGTCACTGTCAGTGTAGGGCATCTGCAGATGGCTGTCTTTTTTTAACAAAAGTGGTCCCGTATGCTGCCACAGGCTGGGAGTCAATAAACATAGCACAGGCTATTAACAATCCCAAATATGTTTATGTGAGGAAATAGGAATTGTAGTGCAATAGTTTTGGAACAGGTCCACCAATCAGGTGCCAGTCTTCTAGGACTCAGGTTCTCAACATTTTTCGGCATGCAGCCCCCCCTTGTGTACGTTGCTTCACTTCGTGCCATGAATGTGTTAGCATTTAGCCTAGCCCCATTCATTCCTTAGGATCCAAACAGGTATGAATTTAGAAGCCACTAGACACTGCATATTTTACCTATTTAAAGACTGTTACATGAGTAGTTACACGAGTAAGTATGATGCCACATAATAAAACGTGGCGATTTTTTAAGCAGATAAGAAATGATAACTATGTGCTGTAGTATTCTAATGTGGTCTTGTATTACTCTACAAGCCTCTCTGTGATTTGTACATTTGTTTGTTTTCTTGGATTTAATCCATGTCTTTTATTGCTGCATTGGTTTTACTTTATTAGAGGATGTTTCATGCTTGATGTCTTCTCCGTTGATTCTTTGAAAATGTCAGGATTTTACTTCCCCTTGTGGGAACACAAATTTAATGAGACTGAATCTTGATAGGTTCCTCAAGGTTGAAACGGGGTAAATACATTTAATAAAACAGTTTTGCTTGCAATATTTATAGCCCCTGAAACATTCACATAAAGATTATGAATACTTAACCCACTTGAGAGTTTTGCTTCTTCTTTTTTAGGTATTCGTTTCTCTGTGTCTGTATTTCATAGGAGATGTTGTCCATTAACTCTTTTTCAAACAGCCAAGACAGCATGTGCTAGACTCTAGACGTGCAGCTACTGTAGTCTGTTTGTGGATGGTATGAGTGTGTGTGTTGAGATGTGGGGTAGATAGGGTAATGACTGCAGACAAGGTTTGGAGGGGACAGTAGAGTCATGGCAGAGCTGAATTGATGAGATTAGGAGCTGTACCCCAGAGCTGGTCACACACAAGAGCATTGAGGACGGCTCAGACGTGGCCTTGCTCTCCGTGCAGTCCTGTTCATCCTGCTTTAGACTGTCGTAGAATCACAGAAGTGTTATTGAAAACTAATTTTAAATATTTATGTTAAAACTAAATTATTTATTTATTTATTTTTGCTAGAATGAAAATTGGAACACGTAATAATATAACAAAAATAAACGATTTGTTTGTCACTAAACTAAAATAAGTGATGACACATGTTGGATTATTTTATACATATGTTATGCTTTCTGGCGAACCTTATTGGATGGAACATTTTTAGGAAAATCTAAAAAAAAAAACGAAGTTGAATTTCAGTTTTAAAATTGGGTTTAATACATTTTTCAGTATATAACATCTTGTCAATCATCTCTGTAGATCGATGGTAGATTGCATCCAGACTGATCTCATGGAAAGTCGTGTTATAGTGTTATTATTTGTGTCCATGGCACGAAATTCAGCTTTTTTCATGCCTTGAGCATGAATGTCTTCTTCGTGTCACTAGCAGAAATTTCTATAAATAGTTTTTCGTGTCCGTTGCATGACACACATGATTTTCATTTTATGTATTGTTTTCTCATAGTTTTTCCTATATTCTTACCATTGTCGCTTGGGGTTGGGGTTAAAATTACTTTCTGTTACATTTTTAGACATCCTAACCCAAACCACAAATCTAAGCGACAATGATTTAAAAATAGGGAAAAAATAAAAAACAATACATAAAATGACACGAAAAAGAAAGTCGTGCCATCGACATGAAAAACTATTTATTGAAATTTGTGCGATTGACATGGAAAAGACATTCGTGCTCAAGGCACAAAAAAAGCTGAATTTCGTGCCATGGACATAAATTAATCAAATGTTTTGTGACTATAACACGACTTTCCGTGAGATCACGTTGATCACACACATTTAAAAATGATATTTAAAATGTTTAAAAACCGTCTTCATTAAAACATAAAAATTACCAATATAGTGAAAGTCTGACACATTCCTATCATAAATATATTTAAATGATTTATTAATGCATTAACATTGGCAACCCTAAATATTATCTTTGTGAGATTTGATTCTTTATGTCAGTGTTTTGTCATCCACATTACCTCTAAAATGTCTAAATAAGAGCTTTAGCAGCTCATCTGGAGCTTCAGCAGCTTTAAATGCATCCAGAATGGCACCTAGGCTCCTCAAGGTTCCTGTCTAATGGTTTAAATGTGCGTCTGTATGCATGTTTCAATGCAAACACAAACTTGCCTACATATCTGTCTGTTTCATGTCACACCGAGGGTCTCGACCAATCTTGAGCCGAGGTGTCAGATGCCTGGAGAACGTGTGTCCTCTGACCTGCAGCAACAGTTTGAAGCCAAGTGGTGCTGACAAAGAGATGAGCCTTCAAGCTTTATCTCTCCATCCCAACATAATGGAGAGCAGTTAAGGCCCTGGGCCTCTTGTGGTCAGATGCGTTTGAGAAGCATATGTTGTGTGAGGCTACTTCTGAGGTTGTGGCCAAAAGATGAGATGAAAGTTAGAGACATATGATTGATGAACCCCGTTGGGCTCATACAATTAACTACAGAGGGCCAGGGTGGATAACTTGTGAGTCCTCTTCTGATCTTTAATCACTGCACACTGTACAATAACTGCGACTGTGCTTGCATGTGACAGACAAGATCTTAGTTCACATATACAGTCAGTGGTCTTTCTCATATCACAAAACCAACAGATTATTATTTGCTTCTTGGGCTGTTTCACATTATTTTCAACATGTTAGGTTTTGACTGAAAAGCATTTTAAATTGGGTTTCCTCCATTTGCCATGTAGAACGCATGCAATTACACTCTCAGAAAAAAGGGTACAAAAGTTGTCACTGGGATGGTACACTGTGAAAAAATTCTGTAGAAATTACAGTGTTACTTGCAGCTGGTTGTCGGTAACCGTAGATTTAAATATGTTATTTACTGGCATTTGTTCAAAGTTAAATGAACATTAAACATTTACAAGTCTTTGTCTTTACAGAGTAAAACTAAAATAACAGCATCAAGCAAAGCATTCTGGGAAACAAAATCTAAAGCAAAAAAAAAACAGAAAAAGGTTGATGATGATTTCTGGTTCCCAGAATGCTTTGCATGATGCTATTGTATATTGTATAGTTTTATTCTGTAAAGATAAAGACTTGTCAACAGTGGCGGCTCATGACTCCTCATCCGAGTTGCAAGTAACACTGTAATATTTTTTTTATTAAATTTAAATGTTACATCTTTTACAGTGTATCTTTTAAAAAGGGTCCTAATTGGGTACAGATATTTACCTTTGAGGAAACAGTATGTACCTCTAAAGTACCAGTGTGTACCTTCGAGGTACCAATATGCACCTTTTAGGTACAAAAGTGTACTGCCCTGGTTGTACCTTCTTTCTGAGAGTGTACATAATTTTATTTTATTTAAAATATATTTTTGTATACGTTCTACTGCAACTACTTGACAGCAGTAATTCATCATCAAAAAATGAAGGAGGAGAGTATTATAATCAGGTATATGTCCAGACAAGAGGTGTAGATGCGACAAGCACTTTTGGCATTTTAAAGAGCCGATTCAGGTGTCTGGATAAAGCAGTGCTGTACAATTTTAGTAAAGTATGACAGATTGTGGTAGTCTGCTCCATCCTCTGAGCTTAGATCTCAGTACTGTCTTTCAGTCTTTCAAGAAGTCTCATTCAGCCATGTTTGTTTGTATTGTATATTCTGTGAAAATTGATTTCTTGATATCTTTAACGTTGACTGAGTAATGCCATGATAAAGATTGAAATCAATTTGAGAAATCAAACCAAGACTCGTCATATTTAAATTATTAGACTTAGCAGGGTCACAACTGGTTTACAAGCACATGCTAAAATGTTATCAAGCATTATACCATGGGTCTGTTAAATACTATATTCTGATTGGTTGAGAAATGTTCCATGGGTATGCATTATTTTTCAATAACGGCACACCTAACTTTTCAAATGTCTTAAAAAAAGGCACCAGAGCAATGTTTGTGGTAACCGTGGTGTAAGCGGAATAATTGACTCCGATCCTTTGGATTATTTGAAAATAAAGCACACCCGCGAAGCGTCGTGCCTCATAACCACCTTGGGTGCGCATTATTTTCTTATAATTCAATGGCCCGTTGTCAATTATTCCTTACATATATTCTTTATCTTTATCAGTGGCAGCCAGTAACTTCTTTTTTCGAGGGTGCTTGATGCGAAATTCGTCAAATGTATATAGTCCGTCATGTGTGTGGTTCATAATTTCAAAATATGTGTTATGCGCGTCGAGAGATCCTATGTGCATCACATGTCTTTTCAAAATAAGTGCCTGCTGCAGACGCGTCTAAAGGGTTTATGGTAAAAGAGACTCTCGCGTTTGCCAGATACTCGCATAATCTCATGCGTAATCAGAGATTACTGTTAAGGGAGTGTCTTGCGTGTATTTTGTGAACGTGAGTGTCTCTTTTATCATAAACGGTTTTGACGCGTATGCAGCAGGCACTTATTTTGACAAAACACATGATGCACATGGTTCACATGACGCAACAAACAGATATTTTGAAAACACACGACACTCCGAACACATATTTTGAATTAGCGCCCCTCGGATGTGCAGTCACGAGCCGCCACTGATCTTTATAGTACTTTGTGTTAATATCTGTAAACAGTGTGGTGAGCTGAGCTGGATGACCGTGGCCTCTATACTGACCAGATGTATCTTTTCCAACTAAATGAACATTTACTTTCATTGCTTAAACAGTTTTTGTGGTTTCATTAAACGTTTTCCAGCACTGTTCTCCGTGAGCATGCGATAATGTGTCTGACTATCAAATCACTCTGCAGGTTATCTAAACAAAGCACTTCAGAATGCTACAGTATAGACATGATAGAGAGACACAAAGCAGACCTTGTCGAGAAATCCTGCCAGACCTCTGTCGTTCTATCTTCTCACTCTATTAAACTATTTGCTCCTGTTGGCTGTTTTTGTCCATGTTTCTCTCACACTCTTCCCATCTTGCTTCATAGCCACTGATGTCCAGTCACACCAGAAAGAGCAGATGTAAGGAATCATCGTCTGTTTTCCTGTTCTCTTTCAATAACTCTCTCTCTCTCTGCTCTTGTCGTAAATGCGTTTATAAGGGTGGTCTGTGACAGAAAACATGGCCCCTGCAGACAAAAGGACAAACTGACCATGACCACATCTCTCAGTTCCCTCCCATTTCCCTTTATCTGTGTGGAAACTCAGCGGAACAGTCCAGTGTACCTATTGTTTCTCTAATAGGAATTTTCTTCCCTCTGGGTTTGGGTGTTTCCTCGATTGTAATTACCTTGCTGTTATAATTAAACCTACAATTTATTACCTTTTAGCAAACAAGCTCTTTCTTCCTTGGCTTAGCTTTAGCAATGGCCCAGTACTGTCAGAGAGGCAGCTAGCGCCGCATTACTCACTGCACTTGGCCGAAAGTGTTAGCCGCCCAGATGAGGAGTAAGTAACTGGGAGGATGGAGGCCGGCCCACTTCACAACAGTCATGATATAAATCACAAGACAACAACATAAGCTAATGTAAGTCTAAATACAAAGAAAACACTATGCAAAACCACAAAATTCTTCAAATGAAACATTAGAGCATTAAAACATCATAATTTTTTAAAAAGAATATTTGAAGATAGCATGGGGAAAAGATCATTTTTGAGCTACATGTTAATAAGCTTTTATCTGTAACTGAATCTGTGGGTTACAAAACAGGCCAGCAGTTCTTTTTCTGTTTTGGAGTTTGTAAAAAATGTAAGGTGTCTTTACTAAAAGATGACTAGATATGACATTTTAATATAGATTAAGGAATTTGATTAGAATTTAAAGGAGAAGTAGAACTTTTTCAAACAAATGCATTTATTTCAATTTCTGTTAGAATAATCATTTAGTATAGAATTTAATATTTCATAATAATTTTCCCAGTTTGTGTAATTTTCCCATAAACCATTTTTTATGTAAAGCTGCTTTGAAACAATTAAATTAAACATTAAACATAATTAAAAGTGCTATATTTTGTTTTTTATTAATTGAATGAATTTTTGACTTTTGAGGCTACATTTCTTATTCACTCCTTGATTATTTATTAATATTGTCTAATTTCAAATTTTGTAATCAAATCACACTGTAAAAATAATAATACAGTATTTTTGTCAAATCAACATATACAGTGTTTTGTGTTACTTAAACTAAACAAATTAAGTTACAATTTCAACTTGTTTTTATAAGTTATGCCAACTTATCACAAGTCAAAACTTAACTCATTTCCCGCCAGCTATTTTATAAAAAGTTGCCAGGCAGCATTTTTTGTGATTTTCACAAAAGTTTCACAAAATCCCTTCCAGGAAAATTTCTGCTTTCAAACAAACAATTAACAAACAAACAAAACTGGATCTATTTTTTTCTCTGCTTATAAACTCTTAAATATGGATATTTTTCTTTAAAAATATTTTTTTAAGCAAAAAGCTGAAATAATTTTTGTAAAGGAATTTTGTTAGAGATCAGAATAATTATCAAAACATACACAGAGTTTAAAATAGGTAAATAACGCTTTGGCTTTGGCTGGTTAATCGCGGTATTGCAGATTAACATAAAAATTCATCAGGAACACGTTTTTTATGCAAATGTTTTCTCTTAATTTACGAGATAACTCGTCAATGGCAGGGAAAGAGTTAAAATAGTAGGTTAGTAATAGTATGTGTCTTGCAAACCCAAGTTTTTTCTTCATGCAATGCACCCTTTTATTTCTTTCACAAATTAAATTTTTTTAAGCATCATGAAGCTGGTTCTGAACCTTAAGGGGCCAGACACACCAAAAGCGCTTTAAACGCTTGCAAACGCAAGGCGCGACGCACTGCCTTTTTTTAAAAAAGAGCAGTGCGACGCGACTTTTCATATTGCTTAGCAACATCCGAGTCAGCTGTCTTGTCAATCAAATATTGAAGCGTGAGCGCTCTTTTGCTGTTAACTGTCATATTAGCAGAAACTTGTAAAAGAGGGCGCTTGCTCTATGACCTTGTTTGAGGATGAGAGGTGCACAAACATGCAGGAGAGAGTGAGCGAGTGGAGTCCGGTTCTTCAAAGCAACTGTAAACTTACCTCACCACAACGTAAGGCCCGCCTCTCCCCTCATTCGATTGGACAATGGAAAGACGCAAATGACGTCGGGTGCTTCTCCGCTCTCAGCGCTCCTTCAAAAACGCGTGCGCGGCAGGCGGCAAAAAAACGCAAGGCGCTCGGCGTGCATAAACAGCACGCAAACGCGCCCTGCCCATAGAATATCATTCAAAAAAGGCAACTGCCATAAACGCTTTTGGTGTGACTAGCCCCTAAAGCTTTAGAACAGCATGTGTTGTGCATACACTTTCGTTAGGATGTGTTATAAAATTTTACTATTTTTACACATTATGCGTCACATTCAGTGTTGATTTTATGATAGATAAATAAATAAATGGCACAACACAATTTGAGTAAAAAGTAGCACAAAATTAGTTTAAAGTAACACAAAATGTGTTATCCTTAACCTAACACAGAGATAACTAAGGTCAGATTGTGTTGTTTTTACCACAACAGTTTTTAGAATGTCGGTATATCAAAATGTAATAAATAAATTAAATTTGTGGTAATTGTCTAAAGCTTGCCATTAACTTTAAAAGACTTTGACATCCTTGATAAATTAAATTATTTCAATTGAGTGTTTTATCTGGAATCACGATTTAGTCCATTTGTACATTTTCTAGTGCAATTAAAAAAGCTTATTCAAAATAAGCTGATCCAGGCCTAAAGAGAGAGAGAGATAGAGAGAGATGGGTGGAGTTTCAACTCGTCCCTCCTCCACTGGCCAATCTGAAAACCTACTTTTCTGTGCCATAACTGGGCGGATAGGCCAACAGTATCTAATAATAGGTATTGACTGGTTGAATGTAGGATGAATAGGGTTGGGTATTGGATCTCCATTGTGCCCCGGGTCACGCAGCCAGCTACACTGAGAACATGTCTCATAGGACTAAACAGAAAAAAGAAGACATTTTAAACTTTCATGACTGAGAAAGAATCTGTGCCGTTTGGCCCTTTAAGGATTAACTCTTTGTTCTCAAAGTGCTGTGCGATCAATAACAGAGAGAGAGAGAGAGAGTGAAATAGCACCGACATCTCTATTCCAAAAACACACAAACACACACATGCATCCCCTGCCGTTTCTTTGCATGCAAACATATCCACTCGTTCTGTAAAAACAAACTGTTTTACATATTCACCGAAATATATGTTAACTAAAAGACTGTGTTCAAGTCATTGCCGGAACTTACTAATCTTTTTAAAAAGGATTTTAATTTAATTAATTGTAATATTAATTATAATAATTATTCTGTAAAAATGTATTTTAAAATATGCACTAAATCTAACTAAATCAACATTGATTTACATACCTTAACCAGTTTTTTTAAAATGTTAAAACAACTTACCTGGAAAGCAGAGGTCATAGTTAACTACCACACACAAATTGGTCCCTGTAAATCATCTTTTCACCCCCCCCCCCCCCCCCCTCTCTCCTCTCACTCTCTCTCTCTCTCTCTGTGCTCACATTCTACCACTGTCACTCCTGATTATAAGCTTTCGCACACACTCCCACAGAAAGACACACCACAGCGAGTGTAGAGAGAGAGAGAGAGAACGAGTGAACGTGAGGAAAAGAAAGCATTCAGGAGTCCTATTCCACGAGTGCCAGCTATGCACACGCCCGTGTGTGTGTCTGGCCTTAGTGGTTGCGTTTAATGAGTGTGACGTTTGTGTGTGTGTGTGGTGAAAAGCCTGTGATCATGTGTACTGACAGTTTCCCCCACCCTCCTCACTCAACTCAGTTTCGGTGAGAAAGTGTCTAATAAGCGGTTCATAGGCTGCGAACTGATGGCCCCTCTCCATCCACAGTCACACACACACTAAACCTGAGCAGCTGGCGCCCACACCACTGGTGCAATGTCACAAATCTTACTCCCGCTTTTCCACACTTTCATCTGCCTTGTGTGCCACCTGAGACTTTACACATACACACATACACACTTGACTATGTGGAGACAGAAGCAGGGCTAATGAGCATGGATATTCTCAAGCCCATTGCTCTGTTCTCTGCTGGGTGTAGAGTAAAAGTGTGTGTGTATATATATATATATACATATGAGAAGAATTGTCCTTTGCTTTATTACAAGTGAGAATAAAGGGTCAAAAGGGGTTAATGTGCCAGTCTAGCACCAATGTTGCATGGAGAAATAGGGCTGGGAACGTTTTTGTATGTATGTATGTATGTGTGTACAAGTTCAGCTATACACTCTAAAAAATGGTGGTAAATAGTACCAGGGTTTCCCGCAGAAAATTTGTTAGTTAAGGTGGGCGGGGCCGGGGGCGTGGCAATCAAAGGGGTGGGCATACGCATCATGATGAAAATTAAAATATTTTTATTTAAAACACTCAAATAAAACTTAATTTTGAAGAAAAAATGACAGAAAATGAGCCCATACTAGATTATTAATTAATTAAATGTTTAATATAAAAAGGGGAATACCTGCGTGATGAAGTGAAACATAAAGGGTTAATAAACACAAACTAAAGCAGATGTTGTAGAACGTCTGGCGAACGATGATAGATAGCGCAAAAATTGTAAAAACTGATTATTTCCCACTATTAATGACATTATCTTAAAGGTGTGTCACTACTGTAGCATGTAAATAATGCACATAAATAACAAGAACAAGAGCGCTCAACAATTATCGAATCACGAGAAACCTAGCTAGCAGTTTGCTCAAGCAACAAAATCACCAGCTAACTTACTTTAAATTAGTACTATAGACTAATACAATAACAGGTTTAAATACACGCGTTTTATCAACTGGCTATCCCCAGACTTGACGTACCACATCTTTATCTCATTTCAGCCGTGTGGCGCGCGTGCACACGGTGTGAAGCGTGTCCGGGCTATTCTCCGAGATGTTTTATCAACTGACTAGTTATCCTCCAGACAGTGACGGTCCGGACCACGTCTTTCTCATTTCGACCGTGTGGCGCGCGTGCCCGCTCGCGGTGTAAAGCGCGTCTGCGCTATTCTCCGAGATGCACTTGACGGCCTTTTTGCAGCAATTTTTTTTCTTTTTGATGACCTAGTTAAGGCGGTAGGGTTTCCCAGCTTAGGTGGGCCGCCCGAACTGCAAAGTGCTGCAGAAACCATGAGTACTAAAAGCTTGTAATCACAGCGGAACAATTTTTTGCGGTAAAGAGTACCTATATAGCACCACTTAAGGTTCAACATAGCACAATATGGTTCTACACATGTGCTATACAGGTTCTACATACTGAAGGTGATGTTTAGCACTAGAAATGGTTCCCCTATATGATTATATGCAAGTGAACCACTTTTAGTGCTAATCAGCATAATTTTTTGAGTGTACTTTATAGACAAATGTTTGAAAATGCCCTTAGAAAAATATTGTATTGTATTCCTGTACAAAATAAGCACACAGCTTATTTTTCCTCACTTTCACACACACACACACACACACACACACACACACAGAGATACATCTCTCTACCGAAGGAAGGAGTGTGCCCAGAGTTGACACATGGGCTCACCAAGGGCTTAGAGACCTAGGGTCAGCCATGTGTAAGTGGTGAGGGGGTTATGTGTGTTCACGCATCTGCGTGTGACTGTGTGCATGTGTGCGTCTGAATGCCTTCAGGTGCAAAGTGTGTGACACGCCGTTCTCCAGCTGTAGCAGATGTAAAAGGGAAGCCCGCACAGGGGACACAGGGCTGCAGGGTCGCCTTAGAAACGACCACAGCTGTGGCCCCCTCACACAGTCTCACAAATATCCACACAGTCTCACCTTTTCAAAGGTTTTAATTTAATTCTGATACTTTTGTGTTGGAATTCAAAACTGTTGCCTTGTGTTTAAAATCGGTTACTTTATTGTTTCTGTTGTTTGTTGTGGTACTGAGGGGTGTTAGTTGTATTTGTGGCCTTTCCTTATTAGATTAACTGTGGGCTCTTATATATGATATTGTCGTTTTTATTTAATGCAATAATATTTTACAAACTCTCTCACTCTTCCCCACACTTTTCCCCAGTGTAAAATTTGTATAAAGGGCCAGTCCTGCTAGTAAAGAATGGGTCAGTTGCAAAGACAACAGTTCAAGTGCAGACATCATCATTGCTAAGGAGCATGTGTTCAAAACATTAGCCTTAAACTCCTAGGCCATAAATTAAATGTGTTTTAGTTGGATTAAACACTTGATTCAAATCTTTTGCAATAGCAGCAAGTGACCGTTTAGAAAGCCCTTCGTGCCTTCTATCACCAACTAACCTCGACACCACCTCATGTCTTTCATTTTTATGACCAAGAAGTGATCTGAAGAGGACACATGAGCTAACATAAATGAACATGTGTGTTTTAGTGTTTAAGAAAGTGTGTACATGTGTCTAAGCAGAGTTAAGGAGGGGATTGTTTTACCCATACAAATTACCTCTGTATTTACTTGGATATTTACATTTGAATTGCTGAGATCAGTGCTGGCCTGTGCGTTGCAAGCACAATATATCTATTCTCTCATGCTGTGTGACTGTGTAACTCATGCAGTCCTGACAATGAACTGTGCTAATCACATCTAATATTCAAATAAGATTATCTTGGCCAATGTTGCAAATCAGTGATGGTGGGTGTTTGCTCCCAAAATTAACGACCTTGTAACAATGTAAAGTAATGTGTTAAGAGATTAGTGTCCTCTAGCTCATGTACCTTATACAACCTGTGGTTAAGTTTTAAGGGTTTCTTAGCTGTCATAATGATGCAATCAGTCACAAGACCAACAAAAGTCAATGCTATTTCCACTGGTCTATATAAATGACTGGATTGCGCATAGAACGCTTAACGTAACAGCGTGAGGTGAAGCCAGCGCAGAGTTCGAGCCGCAATCTTGGTATACCCAACCGGCAGACGGCTTCATTGACTTCCATTCAAAATCACGTTTTAAATTCACCCGCTTTACAGCGTATCAGTCACGCATGAATATTTTTAGGATATGTGTACGTAAATTAACTGTTATTTCTGGTGTTATTTGCAATGTTTATGCTTTAATCGGGCAGGAAAATAGATTTATAAAAAAACTTTAAGGTGAGTGTGTCTGCTGCGTTCTGTTAATGACACGGGTATAAATAAAGTTTTGTTTTTGACATTCAGCTGTACGGTCAGCGTTATTTCTCTAAATAAGTTTAGGTAACTTGTAGATTTAGATAACATAAAACCAGCAAATTATTGCATGCACATACGGTACAAAGTATGATTATTTATTTAGATTTCAGAATGAGCACGTTTGTCATTAATACTAAATATGCTGCGGTCTGTATGCTGATCTGATACTGTAATGAAGATGAATGTATAATAACTGATTAAAAACTAAAATGTACAACTTTCAGTAAATAACTATGTACATGCTTAGGACGTTTGTGTTGTAATAATGTACAGGGTTACTTCAGATATAAAAACGAAGACTAGTAAAGTGATGTTTTATCATTAAAATCTGATCGCGTCCATTGATTTAATAGAATGTTTGGGTATACCAACATGGCGGCGCGGTGGCTTCACAGTTGTGACGTCATGCGCAATCCAGTCATTTATATAGATCAGTGGCTATTTCACAATCAAAGATGACGTATCATTGCTTCTTCTGGCGGCAAATTTTGAACTAATTCACCTGATCTGATATTTACAGCGGATTGTCATCACATTTGCATCTTTTCTTTATAGAAATCGATAATTTGACCTCGGTACAGTTGGAATATTTTAAGTACTTTTTGAAAAAGATGTCGACTATTTTGTATGCTATGTTTTATATTTTATATAAAAATACATGGGTACATAATTTGGCCTAAATGCCTGAATAGTGTAGTCTGTGAGTGGCCCGACAAGGCACATTCAATTAATAGCCTCAATTTTAATATTTATTTATTACATATTTTATATTAGCTTGACTTCTTTTATGTATGTTAACATTTAAAAAAAATGATAAAATATCAACAAGTAAAATAAAATAAAATCAAGGAAAACAATAAAAGTTTTGAGTAGACTATATGGAAAAGAAGCCCTCCAGATTGTTTTATTCATAGTGGTAGGAGACACCTGGTTTAATGTGTAATAAAATACAATTAATTCTGGCGGTTTAAATCGAAAATCATATCCCAGTACATGTCATCACTACCAAATTATACCCCAATATATATAATTTCATACCTTAAATTAAATTTCACCTGCTGCCAGTAGAGGCGCTAATATAGTAAACCCATCTTTTGGTCGAATTTGGGGGAATGGACAAACGATTAAAACAGTCTTATGGGTTGGAGGATAAGTTGAGTGCAGCAAATATCTTCACCTTTCCTGTTATTGGTTTAATTTATTTGTTTACTTGGTTTTCTCGTATAAACGGAACAAACTCATTTTAGGGATTGTTGTGTGTTAGGGGATGTATAAGGTGGCCAGAGCCTTTGTGTGCATAGATGCTAGAAATGGTGGCAAAGCAATTAAATTCTCATTTACTGTAAGCGATTAAAACAGACACAAATACAAATCATATTATGCTCATCTGGACATAAAGGCGTATTGCATAACAGCCTGCTGAGATCAGTGGTCTTTTGCGGTTTCTTTATTCGAGACATTTGATTTCTTATTTCTTGATGTCTTATTTCTTTAGCCAAGTGTCACTATTGAATTTGGTTAGTATACTTTAAAAATGCTCCATGTGTGTGTGATAGCAAAGGAACTGTGGGTAAGATGATTTGACATCCTGGTTTATGTGCATCCTTGTGTCCTTCTAGCTTCCATCTCTGGTTTCATTGTGATTCTCAATAGGTTGATATTGCATGTAAAAACGTTAATTGGTCATTGGATTTGAAAGTCAAAGTCATTCTCAACATATCAAATGATTTAATGTGTATAATAGCATTCAGTAATAATAGACATGATGGTAATGATAGACCATTTAAAACCTTTAAGTTTTCTGAAATAAAACGTCAGACTTATTTGACATATATATGATGATCATTTTATAGCTTATACTTGCAGCTTGGTTGGAAATGACCCACAGTAAAAATGTTACAAGCAAGGTTTACCTTTTTTATTGTGTTCTTGGTAACAAGTACATAAACTTTTTAGATTAATTTCACTTGAAAATAAATAAAATATGATTTTTAGATGACTTTCAAATAACAAAACTAAAAAAAAAAGTACACGCTTCATGAAAAAGAACAACTCAGGTCACTCCATTGGAAAATGACGGAGAGTACACCAGCTAGAGTCGTTCCAAGAGCTTAAGGCAAACACAGGGAGCTTTTCTCTTGTTTCCCCCCTTCTTTCTCTCTCTCTCTCTCTCTTTCTCCGCAACACATCTGGTGGGTCCGCTGACAAGCTCTTGAACTGTTGACAATAAGTTGATGGGCTAAAGCCCCCC
This sequence comes from Misgurnus anguillicaudatus, assembly GCF_027580225.2. Lineage (NCBI taxonomy): Eukaryota > Metazoa > Chordata > Actinopteri > Cypriniformes > Cobitidae > Misgurnus > Misgurnus anguillicaudatus. The sequence continues at coordinate 20,773,966 of NC_073347.2, read as the reverse complement.
AATAAACATCTCTGGTGCCACCTCGGCCCAGCTGCTAGTGTTTAGAGCTGAGTTGAAAGTGGCCGAGTAGCGAGGCCTGAGTATCATTAGGCACAATGTTTATGTCTGCATGCATGTGGCCTGGCCAGAGATTCTACACATTTCATCACATTATTGGGTTGCCTGCATAGGAATCCAATTGCAGAACACATAAAAGTGAAGGGGAGAGTATGTGGCCGCTCTCTGCAGTGGGCGGCTGAGCAAATCAAGGGGCTATTCAAAGCTGCAACAGTGGTTAATGTCTTTCATATCACTGTACATGTCTAGAAAGCATTTGTCGGTGTGCAAAAAAGAATGACCGGTCCATGTCTGCTGCCAAATGGTTCGGTGCTTTAAATCTCAAGAGTTTCTCAGAAAGACCATTTATACCCAGCAAAGCATTGTGGTCAGGATGAAATGTTGCTTAATATGTAATGCTCACAAGAAGGGACAGGGGCGTATTGTTTACTTACAGTATAATATTTTTACTGGGCAGACTGCATGACATTTGAAAGCCAAAGACCACTAAAAACGCAAAAATCAAATGGGGTCTTTCTCCCCGACTATTCGAAAACCTGGATGAACAAAATACTCTGTAATCCTTTTTGATGTTTTACACTGTTTAGACAATTTTTAACTTGTCATTTATCCTAGATTCTCTCTGTAGAAAATAGACATTCTCGCATTTGATTGGACAAAAATCTGTACAGTGCAGGATGAGTCATCAATACATTCGTTTTTTCCTAGAGATTGTACACACAAACATGGACTAAAAAGCAAGAAATCTCAATTGCCATCGTTGCCTCTCTTTCCCCGTCTCTCTCTGTCTCTAATATCCTGTGATCTTCCTGGTCTCTGAGGGCAAGCTGGTGTTGCTAAGTGTTCTGTTACGCAGATGGCGCTGGATGAAGGAAGCTGGGTCATGCTGAAGGACTGACCACAGTGCTTCATCATACTAGGGGAAAGTGGCCCCAAAGGTCACAGCACACACACAGGCTTAATTTTAGAGCAATTAATCTCCTCCATGGAGAGGAATGTGTATACGTGTGTTGGGTGGGTGTGTCCTCCCTGCCCTACGCAAGCCATCAGCTGTCCGGCCAAGGTGTAAGCCCAAGCATCTTATCGTGCAGGAGAAGCTTAACATGAGGAGATTAGATGGCATGGATAAGATTAAAGCTTGGCATTTAATTCATCATACTTTAAACTGATGCAAATCCACCCAGGTCAGTGCTGCCATTAGTCCATCCAACAAACGTAAGAGGGCATGTGACATACACACATAGATACACACCAGATGATGAGTGGGTGGCATAGGAGGCCAAAAAAAACCCCATATGAAACAGCAGTTGAAATGAAAGAGGTGGAGCTTTTAAGGTGAGTGAGAGAGAGAGTGTGAGGTGGAAGAGGTGTTCCTCATATAAAAAGCCTCTTCACTGGTTTGGAAAATTAGCTAGGCCCTGTGGTCTACTGGAGCCTTTTATTTATTGATGTAAAGAAAGATAACCACGCCACCTTCCGTATTCGCTCCATTTGCATGAGCAAAGGAAGATTAGGAGTGAAAATCAACCCAAATATATAAATCTCTCTTTTCCCTCTCTGCACCTCCCCTTCTTCCCTCGCAGACACACAATCACCTCTCTGCCATAATAAACAGTCGTGCTAAAAGTCGCAACAAAGTTTATTTTTCAGACAATCACTGCCAGTCCATCCAGTGAATGTTTGCTATATTAATCTCAAAGAACATTGTTTGTTGGCTGCCAAAGCTGGAAAAATGCAAGTAATCGTTGTCCAACATAACCACCAAATTAAACCAGTATAAACTACTCAGCTGCTTTTATCGTTGCCGTAAATGCACGCTTGTATATGTGAGCCTTATGTACAGTATTCTTACTGCCTTCTGCAAGAGTTTAAAACTTTGTTGAAACCACACATCTATTCACAAGTCCAACTTTGATGTTTTAATGCTGTTTAGACTTACTGACGTGTAAAGCAGAAGCAAATCTAATCTGTTTCAGTTGCTCTGACCGGCAGTTTGAGAAACATTCCACCGAATCGGTGCAATTTGCAAGTTAATTTTTTATCTTTTTTTAATACTAAATTTAATAACACACATATTTTACTTTTCAAAATGAGTATTGGTCAATCTCAGGTAACTAGATTATTTTTAACATGGTTTCTGGAGACATTTTGGTAACAGGACTGAAAGTAACAGGACTGATACATGAAAATACATGAAATATAGCTGCATTAAATATGTGTTAATAGCATGAAGACACTGAGCAAAGTCTAGTGACTTACAAACATGTTTTATTTTAAAATAAATCAATAACATCAATAAGATTATAACGTTAAGTCATAGGATCAATATCATAAAATGTACAGAAAAGAAAATGAGAAAAGTAACTTTTGATCTTCACATGGCCTTCAGAAGATCCAGATGATGTCACTTCCTCTTGAAAATGTGACTTGTGGAATATTCCTAGAAACATGTTGGGTAACAAGACTGAGTGAAATCCTGGGGACATGACTAAAATATGCATTTTATCTCAAATAATATGACTTTTTCAATTTTATTAAAAAAAAATTAAAGCAAATATGGGATCTCAAGACCGGTCTCAAGACCACTTTTTAAAGGTCTTGGTCTCGTCTTGGAATCGACCGCATTTTTACTCAGTCTCATCTCGGTCTCAGACAAAGATAACTCTGAATTTTATTTCAAGACCGGTCAAGACCACAACTGATGGCACACTGCAAAAAATGATTTTCAAGAAAAAAATTATTAGTATTTAAAGATGCTTTTTCTTGATGAACAAAACAACCCAAGAAAATTAGTCTAGTTTTTAGAGCAAAAATATCAAACTGTGAATAAAACAAGCAAAACAATCTGCCAATGGGGTAATCAATTTTTCTAGAATTTTTCTTGAATTTAGTGTTTAAGAAAATTTTCAAGATTTTTTTCTTGCCCCATTGGCAGATTTTTTTTGCTTGTTTTATTCACAAATTCACTTAAATTTTATATTTTTGGTCTAAAAACTAGACTTATTTTCTTGGGTAGTTTTGCTCATCAAGAAAAATAATCTTAATTTAAGAATTTTTTGATATTTTTACTGAAAACAAGACTAAGAACATTTTTTCTTGAAAATTATTTTTTGCAGTGCACATCACAAATTTATTTTTTATCATTAATTTTATGCAGTTTATTCAGGTTTGGCATTTGATGTTGGCATTGTTTAAGCATTGTTTAAGTTTCTCCCAATGACAGTTTTTTAAATTTTATTACTAAAAACACCTGCATTGTGTTAAGTGGATGGCAAGCCATGAAAAGACTAAATTTCAGAATAAATGGTTAAGTTGATTTCAGCTCTTTAGCGTTTGTTCACTTGCTTAAAGACAAAGATAAATTGCCACATATCTGCAATGCCTTTGATTATTTTATAAACTTCTCTGATGTCATACACACACACACGCACACACACAGACAAGAAGTCCCTAATCATATGCATATTCCAATTTTTTTCGTAAGTGTTTTAATGCAGAGATTTGCAATGGTCTTGACTGGGTCTCGACCCTTTAAAGTCTTGGTCTTGTCTCGGTCTCGGCCTGTCTTGGTCTTGGTCATGACTTGGTCTCGGTTTAGGTGGTCTTGACACACTAGTACAGAGATAGAGAGCAGGGACAGATATAAAATGCTGTTTTTCAGTGTTCTGTGTAGTTTTTATTAATGCTTTAAATTACATAGTTTAAATTTGGTGTTTGATTAACATGCAGGAAACTTTGCTTAATAATAAAATGCATTTTAAAGTTAGTTTTTTCACCATCTTTTAATGCTTATTAGTTTTTCACAAACCCCAGGGCACTGATGTCAAAAATTACAAATGTACAAAAGTTGTCAATGAGACGGTACCTTTTAAAAAGTACAATTTGGGTACACATATGTACTTTTGAGGTACTAGTATGTACCTCTAAGGTACCAGTGTGTAAACACTCCTTTTGGGGGTAAATCTTAACGTCTGAAAATTTTGAAATTTGTGAAAAAAGGTTTTTCAGATTATTAAAATGTAAAAAAGACTTCATCCACCCATATATAATGAAATGTAAATGTAAATACACATATGTATTTTTTACACAATACACACTTTTGTCTGAAGGCTACAGCAGAGTTATGTTTGCTGGAGGGCAGACATCTTCGCAAACATAGCCATAGCACTAACAGTTGCAGTCATGGATCTGTGTGTGTGTTATGTGCAGGGATGTAGGGGTTGAGTGGTAAGCACAGCTTCTCCAGGAGTCCTCCGCGGGGCAGAAAATGGGCATGCGCTTGTGGTCCAGTGAAGCCCAGCCTGATCTCAGCTCTTGCACCACTACCCCTGCTGCCACCTCCAGATGTGGCCTCAGTAGATCTTTCTCATGTGAATTGAAATCGCTCTGTCTCCTATCTTTCCTCTCTTCTCTTCTCTTCTCTTTCCTTCTTCCCTCTTCGCCAATGAACCAGCACAAATACGCAGTGCATTTTATGAAAGATATATACAAAATATATCCAAAAATAACCAGTGTTCCTATACTGTAGCTCAACTGGCAGAACAATTTTTAACAATGCAATAGGTCCAAGGGTTCGATCCCAGGAACACACATAGGCCTACTGAAAAAAATGTATAGCTTCAATGAACTGTAAGTTACAATGTAAATATTTACAGAGGACATAAAACCTTGCAAAACAACAGCACAAGTTGAACAGAGACACATGACAGATAGGCCATGTTCAGGAAAAAACGTATGAGGATTGTTTCAAAACAATACCCGTCATTATTGTCTCTCCTTCTCTTTCTTCTTATCTTGTCCACCTGTGTCCCAGCAATTAAGGACCCTGGTGGATCCAATCGAGGAATCACACGAATGGCTGGATGTGAGTTTATGATAAAAAAAATATTTCTAAACATTTAAGCTTGTATGTGTGTGCGCATGTGTATGTGTGTATGTGTGTGAGTATAAATATTATAAGAGATGACTAAAACCGACAGTGAGGAAGGATGTGAGGGGAGTCTGTCGCTTAGTGTGGTAATAAAACACAGAGGAAATGAAGAACTACTAATCATGAAAAGCATTACTGCCCCAATAAACACACACACATACAAGCATACATAAATTCTTACATATATGACCCACAAACTATTAGTTTCATTGGGTTTGGCACTCATGCAGGGCCTTCATGGAGACATGAGTAAAACCAAAATCAATACAAGAGGCCATAGTGATGAAGAATGAATCTGAAAGTGATTATATCAGTAAACAGTGATCAATATGGAAACCGTTGCGTGGACTGCAGGGTAAAACCCGCCTCGATAAATTCTCCAACGGTTCACAGTCCTTCACTGGAGCTTAATACCATCAGCATGCAATTGAATCACCAAAGTCATTTCAACAATTTGTTTTACTATCATAGTCATTGATTGGTAGCGGTTGAGTCTCTTTACAGTTGAGAAATGCTATAATGTTATGGCATATATAAAACTGCTCTAGTCCCCAGAGGAATTTTTTATTGCTTAGAGAGTCTGTAATAGTTTGGAGACACAAATGGAGTTACAGCGGAATGGAGTTTCTTTTAAGTATTAACAGCGTCTCAGATATTCACTTAAAATTGTTTAAGATAACTAAAAATAGATAAACATTAGATCATTTTATATTCACATTTATGCATTTGGCAGACACTTTTATTTGAAGCAACTTAGAGTGCTTTCAATCTATACTTTTTTTTTAGTATATGTGTGTTTCAGAACACAGATAATGCTGAGATGTAGTCAGAGTTATATATTTATTATGGATATAAAATAGGTCAAATATTTTGACTTTATAAGTTGTCACTAGGACGGTAACTTTTCCTAATTTGTACCAATGTGTATCTTTGAGGTGCCAATATGCACCTTTTAGGTACCAAAGTGTACTTTTCTCCATTTAATCTCATTGCTGTCAGCAGCAGCAGAATATTTGAATTACAGTTTATGCATGATCTGTTAGTCTTTCCTGTAAATAGTCTTTGTCCGACTGTCTGTTTGCACATCTTTATCTCCCCTCTCTCTCTCAATCTGTCTGTGGTGCTGTGATTTTGGGTGAAGATGGTGGACTCATGACAGATCAGGGCATTCAGACTGGTGACATTCCTCCTGGTGAACAGATCCATCCTGGGCCGGAGGTGAAAAATGCAGCACCGTGCGGCTGCTCAGCTGCAGATGAATGGAGCTATCTGTCTTGTCACAAGGGGTCGGCAGGAGAGGTTACAGCCCAACTGTACCTGGTCTCCGGTGCTGACGCCTGCGTGCCGTTTTCCTTGACGAAAAAAGTAGAGAGAAAGAGAGAGAGAGCGAGAGAGATAGAGAGGAATCCTGCCCTATGAAGCACTTTTCCAGTCCCTCCAGAGCTCATCTCACTTCCCATCATCCCCTAGTCCTGCTGCCCTGAGCACAGGCTTTGACACATCTATATGTTTTTCTTTCTGACCTTTCAACGTCCTTTCTGTCAGCGCCTGTAAACCATAAGCTGATGTATGAGGGCAATTTTTAGCGGTGCCACTTGTATCTGAGTGATTGCGCACACTTTATGTTTGGGGGGCCTGCCACCCTGCCACCTTCTCAACATCTCTTTATTTGCTTTGGTAGAGATTGAAGCAAAGAAACCGAGAGAAGGGACGATAAAAAAATGGAAAAAGAGGGGATGATGAAGCCCTTTTCCAACAACCTCAGGGCAACAGATCTGCATTTTTTGTCAGTACGGTGAGTTCAGTAGCTGACCAATCACACTTTAGAGACATAAAACAAAAATCAGTGCAATGCATTATTGTATGAAATGTGTGGAAATGTATTTAGAATTTTTATATACACTTAAGGTTGAGGGTCATACTCATTAGTCATTCTTTATTACATTTTAGAAAATAGTAAACACATCAATAACTATAGTGATAAAGCAAAAATTAATAGCCGCTAAACGCCACCTCCATCAAAAATGAGATAATGAACTGAATGCTCTTCGGACATATTATATGCTCATCAAATACCTTCTCTTCAAATCTGCTTAATTCCGCCCTCAGGCCATTAAAAAAAACCGTTGTTGAAAGAATGCCCTTAAACGCCACGTCGATTTTTCAGCAAAGTCCTCTAAGTGCACAGAAGATGGAATGGATGAACGATGGTGCATGAAATGACCGTGGATCAAATTTAAACTTGTGTGAGTACTGAATACAACCAGAATGTAACAGGGACCACAGAGCCCACTAATGTGTGGTTCAGGTTTTCTTTTTTTTTTACATTCGGACTTTCATCATTTGCAAAGTTTGTAGTTGCAACTTTAGTGATTTTGCAAATGCTTGCTATGTCTGTCCAAAGAATTTTAGTTGGGTCAGCTGCCTCTCTACTCTTCTCATCTCAAACTCTGGCAGATAAACAAAGCAAATGTTAAACATCTTCACAGATTTATAATTATAATAAAGAAATATTTATTTTATAAATATGTCTTTATTTTATTATAATAAAGAATGAAGTCCCCCAACACACAAAACAAAATCCCACTTGCATCTATTTTGGTCTCCCTATTCATAACTTAGCATTCTAATTTATCACTGCTAGACTTAACTGTAATTTCTACAGTTACTTGCCACAAAATGCCCAGTAAAATACCATAATTTTCTTTTCCAGTTCATTACTGTAATATGCATTTGCATTAGGGGTATTAACATTTAAATTACAGTGATGTACTGTATGTTTTGAATTTGCGGTAGACTGCTGTAAAACAACAGCAGTAGTGCTACTGTAGTTGAATAAAATAGGGTTATAAAAGCATATAAAATGGAAAAATAAAATATATCTATAAAATGAAATATATTTTATTGTTATGCTTTTAGCAGTGAAGCAAATTTCAAAATGTGAACTGTTTTTCAGCAGTGTAAATAATTTGTTGGGAATTGTAGATAGAAACAAGAAAGGGATTATGGATAAATGCTTGACCGTCAGATTTGAATTTGACCTCAAGACTAGTGACGCCAAGATTTCGCTCTACGGAGTGTCGGGAGAGTGACAGATGAGGCTACTTGAGGAGTGTAGCGAGTAACTTTCATCAAGTGATTCTGTGGCACTGTGGTAGTGTTATAAACCTATGACATGGGCAACCTGGGTTTGATTCCCCTTTAAGGCAATATTTTTTTTTAAAACTAGGTTACAGTAAGGGTATTATACTGTAAAATGGAACTGCGGCAAATGTACAGTTATGGTACTGTAATGGGTCAGTTACTGCATATATACAATAAAAAGTCTAACAGTGATTTTATTTTGTCCAACTTGAAAATACCACTTTTATTTCCATTGGTAGTCAACGTCAATCTTGAGTAAAGTCTTTATACTTGAGTAGGTTAAAACTAATACAAACAAAACTAGAATTGTTCATTATAAAAAAGAAAGAGAGACATGCAAAATTCCGACATTTTAATATCATTTGCATTTCAATATTAAGTCGGATTTTCAGCAACTTGACTGTTTTCTTTTCTCTGACTCTAATATCTTTCAGGATCAAAGGCTTTCATTAGGTTTAACTCCTTCAAGCATTGTTTGCCTCCTAGGACTACAACAAAGTTCCCACAGTGTGCCAGATACAAAATAATAAAGAATTAGTTATTCCTGGACTAATTTGACATCAAACAGAGAAGAGAAAGATAAAAGTGACAATGGTGATCAGGGAAGATTGGCCATATGTTTCCACAGGCAACTGGCCTAAAAACACCTTTAACTGAGAGAGAGAGAGAGAGAGAGAGAGAGAGAGAGAGAGAGAGAGAGAGAGAGAGAGAGAGAGTAAAGAACAGAAAACAAAAGACAATGGATTAAAGTTGTTGAATTTGAATATGAATATTGAGGGCAGATTATCTGAAATTTAATTCTTTATTTAATAATATTGTAATAATTAATGATGAGAAGAAAAACATTAATATTAATAATATACAGAGACCACATTAATATTAATACTATACAATATTAATATTGTTGTGTTGTTCTTGTTTTGTAGTAGAAGAAATGTGACATTTCCAATTTCTTATTATATTCAAATTATTTTGGAAACAACCCTTATTTGATATCAAATTCCTGTCAACTCCCAGTGAGTAATGAATTAAGATATCATATATATTCAGGATATACTGTGGATATCTCTGTGGAATTGTACCTTTATTACAGCTGTCTAGATGAAATCTTCATTCACCTCCCTTCATTCACTTAGCTGCCATTCGTACAGTCCTATAAAATAATTATATCTTACTATAACAGGTTTTTAATCCAAGATGTGCAATTTCTCGCTAAAATACACTGGCTGGATATAGATCTGTCTGCTTTGAATATTATTGTTTATCTTCTTGATGCTGCTGCTGTGTGTAGGGCCACAGCTGTATTAAGTAAAACGCATGTTCACAGAGGTGTGTGTCCTGAGGACAGTTTTTAGGACTCGCATCTCCTACCAACTCACCTCAGCCTTCACCTTCCTCTAAGCAAAACACACACAAAACTTCAGCCCACACACACCTAGATTCACATGAGCATGGGTCAAACCTGGCCTAGACTACATAACAGTCAATCTTAACATTTCTGTAATAAAAATTCATAGAGAGGCATTTCATCTGTATGTGATTCTGTGTGCAGATTATTATTTTCTATACCTTGTAAGATGACTGATCATGGGGAAAAAGCTGAATGAGTTCAAATGAGCAGTCGGGGAAATAATTACCTGAATTTTCGCAGTGTAATTTTCTGTAATCGTCAATAATGTGAGATCTCGAGAGCCCTGCGCTGGGCTAGACTAAATAATTGTGATTAGATTCAATGCCCCTTCCTGTTGATATGAATCTTTCACTTTAGGAGGAAGTACCTGACAAAAATGTATAGATTCATTTGCATAATGAAATTTGACAGGGAAATTATTTCATTACTAAATTTTGCGCCTCGCCCTCCTTCACTCCAGATTATAAGATGTGCACATTTACAAACAATTAACAGGTGACATAACAAACAAAAATGCTCCTGTTAACCTTTGTTCACAAACCCCCATCAATTTTCCGTATTATTTTTGATGGCGTGGATGGGCGTAAAAGGGCGGGCAGAGGGGCAAAGCAGTGATCAGATGAGGAAGGTGATGGTCACATCCCCAAGAGCCAGCAGATGGCACAGGATCAAAACCCCCAGATGCATGTAACAAACAGAAATATTTGTTCACATCTTGCTCTGAAACACACACATGTGCAGACAAACACACAGAAGCACAGACGCAGACAAAAGCCACATTTCCCATGTGCCTTGCACAAAGCTGCCTATCTACCGCAGTATCCTCTGTTGTAGCCCACAGCGCAGTTGTTTATCTTTTTATAAATTCATATTTCTGTATATCCTCATTTTAGGATGCTTTGCATCCCCCCAATACTTTTGAATATTAATATCAGTAGCATATAAATAATATTGATGCTAAATAGATGCGGCTTCTTTTACGATTACCTGTCTCCTATACAGTTCACCTCTTAAGGCCATATGAATCACTTAAGCACAGACTTAAACTTTTTTCTCTTTTCTCCTGGACATCCGTAAAGTCGCTCATTTCCATATTCAAAGTTCAGCTGAAGAGATTGGTCATTCCCGTAGAGACCTTTGCACCGCTCCTTCCCGTGAACTTGTGCATAACATCTATGAATATAAATCGCGACGATTGTGTTTTTATCTCGTATTTGCACCGGCAATATAGATGCCCTTCATGTGCACAGTTCAAGGTACCCAAGTCCGTCTTCGAAGATTCACAGATTTCCTCTCTCCTGCAGAAACCTGTCCCGAGTCTATGATAAGTTGGACAGAAATTCATAGGAGATTACCAGGCGGGCCTGCCAAGCACCGCAGCAGCAGCCGTAATAGATATGCTTCAGCTCTAAATCCTAAAAGGCCCCGCTACATCTGTCAAGCATGCCCTGAGAAGGCTCCCCCCAGTTCAGATGTTATCAGCACTACGCCTGCATCAAAAGATTTAGTGTCCACCCTGGAGGATGGTTATGTAGCACAGTTTGCAGGGCATCACAACAAGTCAGCCAGACCTGAGGGAGAACGGAGTTAGGAGGAGTAGAAAACCGGGGTGCGGAGAGAGAAAAAGAGTAGGTTGAAGAAGGGTAAAGATAACCTGGAGATAGCACACAAAAGGCTGCTGAAGGGAGGAAGGAAGAAAAAATGGAGAGGAGGGTGGGTAGGAAGATGGTGGCGTCGTTGTTTGCAGACTCCTAAACTCCCCCTCTTAACCCTCATCTCTCCGACTACCTCTTCTCTCAACCGCAGGTCCAGTAGACCAGTGAGAAACATAAAGCAGGAAAACAGAGATGGAGCGTGTGAGAGAGAGAGGGAGATAAGAATAAAAAGGAGGAATAGAGACAGAGAGATAACAGAGTTTGCCTCTGTGTGAGTCTGTAAGTGGTAGATGGAGAGAGAGATAGCCTGTGTGTGTGTGCGTGTTAGAGAGAGAGAGATGGAGATGGCAGCTCTCTTCCCCCTTTCTTGGACTCCAGCTCGACTTTAATCTGTAGCCTTACCAGATCATTACAGAGCTACTAGGCCTCTGGGAGCTTGGGAAAAAACTGACACGAGCTGTCTTCTTCTCTCCCCAGCACTGCTTCATCTGGGCTCTATTAAAAAATTTAAAGAGCCTCCAGCAGGTTCTTAGCCCTGAAAATGGACAGTATCCAAGGAAAAGAGGGAGAGGGAGCAGAGCTGGGGGGCTTTAGAGTCAGGCAGGGCCTGAACGAGCACAAGCCCAGACAGCTGCACCCGGACTGGGAGAGGCCCAGCGCGCCCACGCCCGGCTCTGCTCGGCCAACCTGCTCCACGCCGCCATAAGAAAACATGATTATATTATTATTTCAGAGTGTGTTCCTCCGAACACGGGCGGAGGGTTGGGGGGGGTTGAACGGCAGGGCATTTAGGGGATTAGAATACGCACCATCCCCATGGGTCAGCTGCTAATCAGAACCCTCACGAGATTTTACCAAGATTTTCTCCTTATGAATAATTTCACCAAAGGCAGAGAAAACGGGCACATTATTTAGAGAGGGAGCGAATCTTTTGATGTATATTTCCCTGAATAAGCACGAGTACTCGAGGATTTCTAGCCCTTCAGAGCAACAGGGACCGGCTTATTAAATGCTCCTGCCGCTATGCCTGCGAGCTAGCTGAGATTAATATCAGCGTAACCTGTTACTTAATTCATTATGGGGATACAGGCTAATTTGATTTGATATTATTTTAATAAAGTTCTGTGATATATAAGATTGTTTCAGGCTATCAAAATAATTTTCCAGTTATTACAGTTATTCAACCAAGTCCTTTGATAGCGGCAGTTGGTCCTGGCCTGTCCTGAATACATTAAGCCTTGAATGATTCATCGCGGCTGAGAAATGTTAGGCTAGAGGAGCAATGCGATGATGATGCGGTGATGTTTTCCATTGCTTTTAAAAAGGGAAAAGAGTAGGAAAGTGATTTCGCATGCATCCGATTTGTATGTGTCATCGCATGGCTCATTTTTAAAGGCTAATCTCTCATACAACATGACACTTTGGATGCTGGAGAAAAGCTTTTTCTTTTTTATGTTTGGAGTGTCATTGTTCATTATTAAAGGTCTCTGTCGTGTATCGCTGTAACTGTGGCGTTAAGACCGGATGATCCACCACCAACACGTGTTGTAGAATATGTGTCCCTCAATGCAGTTTAATCTGCAACGCTATATGTTAATAAAGCAATTGCGTTTGCAACGCGTTTTACACAATTAACACACACATCTCTGCTACAAATGAACACTTTAAGTTTGTTTGTGGGACCTATTGTTATTGTACAATTACACCAAAAGTGACAGGAGTGCAAACATTACAACTTACCCCATAGGGGGGGGGGGGGTTAATTGTAACAAACAGAGGGTTTGTCGTAACACCTGCTAGAAAATTTTGTTTAAACACAAATAATTCAAATTCTGTCTTTATACTAAAGATTGACATTGTTTATATATCTGCATATAATAGATAGATATTTACACATTCATCCATCCATGATCCTTCATCTAACCATCCTTGTATTAAGCATCAATGCATATAAATAGATTTTTTATAAAGGGCTGCACAATTAAAACAAAAAATAATAATTTGTATATTGTATCCTGATATTGTATTAACAGTTATCATTTTGATAACTAGTATTTAAATTGTTTTCATTTCATTATCATTGTATACTGTGGGCTTAATTTTAACACTGTGTGAAACTAACCTCGCTGTGTAAAAATGTTTTCAATCCCAGCTATCAGAGTTGCTGACTTGTTTCAAAATGGTGTTATGTTTTAGGTAACAAGACTGTAATTAAAATATTATAAGATTGGATTTGGTGACTTATACACCCAACTCAGAAATTGAAAAAAAAATTATAAATTTATAAAAATCTCTTTGTTCAATATCTTAACTAAAACACATCACAAATTCACAGGAGATCATCTTCTGACAGTAAGAGAAAATGACCAAAAGCACGAATTGCTCGGCCCTGTAGAAATATGTAAAGTAGCTGCGTAACCATTAACCCCGCATTAGTTTGTGCCCCGCTCCCCCATAGTTTGAATGTAATGTACTGGTAAGTCGCTTTGGATAAAAGTGTCTGCCAGATGTGTAAATGTATCTGTTTGTTTTGGAAACACGCCATTTTTACAGTGGCTTGAATATAATCAGTTTTCTAACAAAACTGTTAAATATTTTGTGGATTTTTACATGAAAAGATTTGTTTTTTTGTTTCTTCACTTTATTAGGGTGGTTAAGCAAAACATGAATTGACATAGTTGTCATCTAAAGCGAGCTTCTACGATTTCGCTTTTTTCCACACTCACTGTATCTCAGATACAAAGTGTTGTGTGTGTTGAAGGTGCAGGGATCAGAGTACCAGAAACTCTTTAAGCTTTTCGTCTGGAGTGTGAGACAGGGAGGAAATGGCTGCTATTAAAGAGTCTGCAAGGGTCTGCTCTCAGTAAAACAACACTCACATTGTACGACCCCATCTCTGATCTCCCAGACCTTACTGTAGCCTTTTGCACACAGACTACCCACATAACCTGCAAGCACTGCAGTGCACCCAAGCATTTAGAGTCTGCACAGCACTTCATTCAGTCTGCCGAAACAGTATGACTAAAGGAAACTGAAAAGTAACTGTAAATTCTTCCCTTGATATTCTTGTGCTTCTGTTCATTTATTTTTAGTCTTAAAGGAACAGTTCACCTTAAAATGGAAAAAATCCAAAACCTGTATATGATTTTCTTCTGTTAAACAAGCACACTATAGTGAGTTAAGTATATAGCAGAATGTATGGTGACATATTTTGGTATACTGTTCTTCTTTAAACAATAAACTGCCAGAAGATGGTGAATTTTTAAGATTGCGCTGAGCTTTTGGAGTCCAGACTCTGATGGCTATCACTAAATGAGCAGCAGAAATTCCACTCCACTGGAAAAACAAAGCGTTGAATTCAGGTTGAAAGCTATGTTTTCTAACCTGCTATTTGATTTAATAGAAAAGGAAAAATGACCAAAATGACCAAATGCAATTTAAGAAGAAACACTTCCAAAGAAAAGCATACCTCTGTGGAGAACAATAAAATATATAGTTATTTTCCTAAGTCGTTCTTTGAGAGAAGAATTTTCCAAGGCAAGCATCATTGATATTGCGGCTGGTTTTCTCTCTTTATCTGGGTCAATTCCAAAGTGTTACTGACCGCAGAGCCATATGTCACTGGAAAACTTTGTTTGTTCACCGCCCTCCTGGATTACTCTATTGAGTAAAGTCCTCACCTGGGCCTACTTTAATGTGCTGGCGGATCACCTGGAGCCCCCAGTGAGGAGGTGTCCGTCATAGCACATGGCTGACTTCTGTACAGTTTAGTGATTTATTTCGGACATTTCAAGACAACGCTTGCACTTTGTTTTTATTCCTTTTATCCATGGTTTTAGGAAGAATATTTGCTGAAATTAATGAAAGTAGGGGTCTACGTGAACAAGTAAAGAAAAGGTCAAAAAGTACACTGCTTTAAAAAATAATCAGATAATTTCTTCCAGATATATGGGTCATTCTACAGAAAATGATGGAAATCTGCTTAAATGAATTTCTTTCAAAACACCCAAAACTTCTTTAATAGCATGAATTAACTTGTCAAATCTATTAATCCGCAAAACGGGGAGCTTAATCTATGTTTTCTTTTTAATACATTTTAATAAAGAATCCATGACGTTGTATCTTCAATACCTGACAAAATGAGAATATAATAATAGATAATGAATATGATAAAACTTATAAACTTAAACATTTTTCCATCTTGTTTCGTTTCTATGCTTTTATGTTGGTCAGTTAAAGGAATAGTGCTTAGGAAGTACTCATTAGAGAAGACGGTAACACCAATGACTGTAACACCAATGATGGTAACACTAATGACAATTTACAGAAAAAACAAAAATTTTAACAAAATGGCTGCCATTAGCCATCTGTTATTTCATTAGAGATGTAACAATCACATACTTATTCAGTATAATGTATTTTTATGTAAAGATCTTAACACTCCCAGCTATAAAAAAGAGTAACACTAATGACATCCAAAAAATCTTATATCAAAATTCTCAGATATATCATGATATTTTAGACAAATAAGGTAAGACAAAAACCTTTTGTCTTCCTCCACTGCACTTCTTTCACTGACCTCTTGCCCCAAGAAAAACTTCAAAGAGCTGATGCATTGTTTCAAAATAAAAGTGCTTTGGGTAGGGTAACACCAATGACATAAATTTGGGGGACAAATATTTATTTGATATTATTCATATTAATAGTGCATTTTTTACCATTTCAGTGTTGTAGAAAATTCATACAGGGTGAAGGTAGATGTAAATTATTTGTTTTATAAAAAACATGGTTTTAAATAATAAGTACACAGTTCAATTTCCATGTATGATCAAAGGGACAGAGCAATGTTCAGGACCAGACATTTAAAAAAAAAAGTTTAAAAAAGGGAAAAAAAAAGAAAATTACATAAATAAACTCTCTCATCATGTTAAAGACAGTCTATATTTATCAAATATATATCATTATGGGATTATTGGGTCAAATTAAATGATTAAGGGGTCTGCAAAAGCAAGGGACAAGCATTTCCACCTTTTTTGTAGAATGACCCATATAGTACTGTGTTTAAATGTAAGATCACAGATGCAGTTGAAAGCAGGACTTGTAGATTTCTTATTGGAGCAGGTTCCCATTTCTTGAGCATGTAAATTTGTGTGCTTCTTTCAGACTTTTTTTAGAAGATCTTTTTAACCCACACATAACCATATTTTAACTGATGTAGTCTGAATAGCTTGGACCCCGATTACACATGTATTTAGTATCTAGTTGCAAATGGGGTCAAAAAGTAGCAATATGTAATCTGTAAAAGTCCTTTAACATGCTCCAGCATTCTATAAAAAGGGAAAAAAGCAAAGTGCCCCTAATGCAACCTGGTATGGCACTGTGTCTTTCCTCTCTCCTCTGAACATGAGGTGGCAGGTGATAAAGCACTTTTACAAGCTGCAGTAAAGCCTCACTTGTATGCTGCCGGATATGGGGAGATGGTGGCGTCTTTTATGTACTATTATAATATTATTTTTGCTTTTGCATCCATATTTATTGCATCTCAGTGTCCTTCACCCATGGCGTTGCAGTTACGGCGTTCAGGGATTGCACTGTAAAAGCCTAATGCAGGAGTGCCATTGGGACTGGAAGAGGGGGGCATCTACCATCACGACAGACACTGCCATACAGGTTTGTGTGCTTACCGCATCATATAATTGGCCCCCTGTGAGAGACCCCGATTTAATAAGTGAACAAGAAAGGAAGGTTACTATAATACTGATGGGCAATGAAGCTGACCTCACTGGAAGTGAGAAACAAAAAAAATCTGCAGAGGAATGCAAGAGTCCTTTTTATGGTAGCTCAATTTTCTATGAACTGCTTATACAAAATGTCTTTTAACTCCAAAATCATTTTGCTTGGAGTGATAGTGGAGTAATAAAGAAGTTATTGACTAAATAATATTGATTGTCTGGTCCTCGGGCATAGAGCGCTGACCTTGGATTCACTCCATGGTTACCTCCTCCGTGCCTCCCTGCTCACTGGCCACTCAATAATATATTTTTATACATTTAAGCAGAACAACGAATAGCTGTGCAATACAAGGTGAAGAATTGCTGGTAAATTTTTCATGGCTATTTGCCTGTAGGAATGTTTGCCCTGTGTGACGGGTGATTAAAATCGGTCTTCAGTCAAGACTTGATTATGGGTTGCCATTCAACTGCGAGCAAAAAGAGATAGAGAGAGAGGAATAAAAGCAAAACACGAAGGGAAATACAAAAGGAGCAATGACACTGTGGATTTTGACTAAATCAGATAATGACCTTGAAGACTAGGTGGCAGAAATGGTAGAGTTAAGTATTTCAATCCAAGGCCTAATTTATTCGCAAGGTTACCAGCAGAAACAATGGCCATTGATTTGGCCTGGGTAATTGCTGTGTGTATAGGCAACTAGCAGGACCTTTGTCCTGAGGGTGGAGATGGTTGTTGGGGGAGTCCTAAATGGCTTAACAAACCAGCATTCATCTCTTTAAAACTAAAGCACTATGCAGGCCTATTTTTCTTTACGTGGCATTGCTGGGAAATGACTCAATGGCGAGACGCAATAGGACATTTTTTCCAATCTGATGGAATAAGAATTTGCCATCATTTAGTGCGCAGGTGCTGCATGTCTGGGATGATGATGTTTAAGGAAAGCTATGGCAGTGATTTGATATTCATCCAGCTTTAAGTCAGCTTAGTGGAGACAGAAGAGATTTCATATATTTTAATTGTGAATTGTTATCATTTCATACAGGTCTATAGCTTGGCTACCCAGTCTCACAAAATTATGTACCTATAATCACGTAATTTTTTTAATTCTTTTTCGTGATGCTGTCAGGAATATCCGAGTTTTTCCATGATCGTATCACAAATTTCTGTTTATGTGTCATTGTCACAGATTGGTTACTCGACTGCTTTTTACTATGTTCAAACAATTTTAACCTTCAAAAAAGGGTTAGATTTGGTGTTTGCATTAGGATGTCACTTGAAGTATTGGTTTATACTATTTTTTTTCTGATTTTTTAAATATTTTCTACATTTTAAAACATTGTCGCCCTTGCGTTAGGGTTAGAGTTGGGTTTGTGTAAGGACGTCATTTTATGTAAATCTAAGCCTAAACCGAAGCGACAAAGGTAATAGGACAAAACAGTTGAGTAACCAATACGTGACAATGACACATAAACAGAAATTTGTGATACGATCATGAAAAAAAACAAAAATTCATGACAGTATCATGAAAAAGAATAAAAAAAATTACGTGACTATAGGTACGTAATTTCGTGTTATTGGGTTTGGACAATGCATGATATTAAGGCTGTCGCTTAAATTCACAGGGCCCTTAAAGGGTAATTCCGGTATTTAACACTTTTAAGTCTCATTTCTGGTTTGTTTTGGATGAACTACAGTGATGGACACTGAAATTTTGACAATGGGTCGTGTCTTGACTTTTTGACTCGTTTAGAAGCGTCTCTTGACTGCTTCAGAATGGAAGTCAAGGCCCATGCACAAACATGTCATTAAAACAACACTTAACGTTCATTTTCAAAACTCTGCTACTCACCGAGTGGTTTGTGGTGTTCGTTAAGCTTAGCTTATCCTAGTCCCAGACTAAAATGCATGTTTGAGCTGCCTTAATTTAAAAACATCTTGCACTGACATATCTTAACACGTATCAGTGCCATTGTTTTGTCTTAGTTGTAATGTTTTTGTAAGGTATGTTTGTAAAAACTACTTAAATGCTCTAATATAACCAAGGCCTAGTCCGGGATTAATCTAAACCCTGTCCAGGAAACTGCCCCAATATGTTTAGTTTGTTCATAGTCTGATGTAAATAAAAACAAATTATATCACACCAGGCTGAATGCAAACCTAGATGGCTGGTAAATTGTTTTTGTTATTTTTAGTGTTTAGTTTTTGTGCGACTTGTCCTATCCTATTTTTTATTATGCTGATCTGGTCACACCACCCCTATATTTGGCATTATAAAGATGCTCATGTGCCGCCTTGTCATAGGGCCTGGGACAACTGTTTTGTTTCCCATGCCTAGCTATCTTTTTCCAGTGTCCGAAGCCACTTTAGTCTCCTCTGCCATGCATTCTTTTCTTCCAGCAGGCGAGCAAATAGTCCCTGCCAACAAATAGTTCCTCATTTAATTAAATTCAATTATACATACTCTTCTTTTCCTCACGACAGCCTGAATTTTTCATGCACAGAGGATATTTTATGAGGTAACATGTCCAGTTGACATACTGCTAAAAGCAGTGTCCCCTTCACTGCCCCCAGATTTGACTCTGAGGTCAACACACAAACAGATCTGTGCCCTGGGGACCACAGTGCACATACACATGCACAGACCACAGCCATCTCTCCCTGCCTTAAAACCTGTGTGTATAAAAATATCACATGCAACACATGTACACACTCAGTGTTGTGTTGTACATTCAGTGGATCAAATATGTTGTTATGTCAGTGGCCCTGTTTTGTCTGAAAGAGAATAACTTGCTTAGATTTTGCTGCATTAAAGTGTTTTTCTGTTCTCTTGTTTTTCCTTTGAGTGTTTTTTTGGTTCTGATGCCCCTAGCTGTTGTGTCTCTTACTATTTTTTACCGTCACCATTATCTGGTGCACTCCAGCAATAATATGTGTCGTTTAAATGTTGCTTTTGAATTTTTGTCGGAGTGAACCGTGAGTTTGTCCTCTCTTAACGTGGCATAAATAAACAAAATGGATGCATTAAAAGCCTCTTCACATTCATCCATCTTTCTCACCCTTGCACCAGCGTGTTCAGAAGGTGTTGCCAGCATCTGCCATTTTTGCATAATGCGCAAGGTGTTCGGAAAGGGGTCTGTTCTTGGATGGTACAAATTGCTTTTTTGACCTAGTAATTAACTTCGTAAGACGCAAGGAAGAGCTCGGTGATGAAGCTTTGTGGCCAGATTTTAACATGGCTGCATAAATTATCATTTATGAAACCGTAATGTCCCGCTGCAATGTCCTGAACCTATCAGAAGACACGGGCGCATAATGGATGATGTGCGGGCAATGTTGCCGCACATCTGTAGATTAAGCGGCAGCATGTTGGATGCATATATTCTTTTCATGAAACAGGTTAATTTTGATGCATCACCAGAGAGATTCTTACACATGACCTCACAGCACACACATACGGACACAGACAAAGAACACAAAGGAACACACGTCAAGAGGTGAAGCATGCTCAGGATATGGCTGATTTGACACTGGAATCATTCCAGATTGTATTTGGAACAGCTGTCATTGGAGAAATGTTTAAAAAAAATGTAATGCGGTTAGAAGTGTCAGATCGATGATTCATCCCCGTCCATTACTGTGTTCCTCGGTGCACAGAGACGCTGTCGCACGATGCCCACCCCATCTGCATGTTCAACCCACTACACCTGACTCCAAAACCACCACACATTTAAAGCAACACTATGTAGTTTTTTTACCTTTAAATAATGTCTCTAAAATTATTTCAGTGATAGAACAACTTTTAACTGGACAAATTGTACTGTTGCTGCAACCTGAGCAGCCTCCTAGCTGCTACAAGCACACTCTGAAAGTGGCGGTGGAGGGTAGGAAACACAGCCCCGCCCCTCCCCCTGCCTGCAGAAGAGTGTCTGATAGCAGGCACTGTTGCGCTTTTCAACCACGTGGGGGAGCTGTAAGTCATTTTTACATGGAAACTACATAGT
This sequence comes from Misgurnus anguillicaudatus, assembly GCF_027580225.2. NCBI lineage: Eukaryota > Metazoa > Chordata > Actinopteri > Cypriniformes > Cobitidae > Misgurnus > Misgurnus anguillicaudatus. The sequence continues at coordinate 20,753,035 of NC_073347.2, read as the reverse complement.
GTTGCTTTAAAACACAACGAAATGGTCGGTCCAATTTTGTTAGCATATTTCATTTTTAAAGCAGAAGTTTGGGTGGGGAAAAGTTTATGTGTGGCCAGTTTTCCATGTTTAAAACTAGTGCTGTATGAAATGTGTGTTTTTCCTGTTCGGTCTTCACTTCTCAGATGTGAGAACTTTTATTGTATGGATGATCCTGAATACAAGGAGCAATCAAGGCCATAATAGAGCGGCCACGTTGTCTGCCTTAAACCAGGGTGAAAAAACACTGTGAAATCTTCAAAAGGAGAAGGGGTTGATGAGCTCCCTAAAGAGGGCTAGGACTTGCGCTTTAAAAGAAAAAGATTTTGCCAGTGTGTGCAATTTTAATTGCGCTCCTATTGCTTGCCCCTAGCCCCCTTCTTTCTCCATCTCTCTCACTTTCTCTCATTCCCTCGCTCTATCTGTCTGGCCTTCAAAAGGAGTCTCATTCACTCTATTTTAATTTCATAAAGTAACCCCGAGGACAAAAGCAAAGCCACTCATGTGCAAAACTTCTTTATTTCAGAATGACATTACAATGTTATTGTGGAGTGTGACACCATGGAGAGCTCTACCAGAGACTACTTTTGCTTCTCCCTGTGTGTGCCAGTGCTCACCTAAAGCACCTGCTGATACATCTATAATGTACTCTGTAGTAAATGCTCACAGAAGGTAATAAAAATTAGTCAAACATGTCCTTATTATCCCACTTTATCACCTCCACAGGAAGTAATAGAGATGTTGACTTTTGCATGCTTTTGTATAACATCAGGCTACCTGCCAAGGTAGTGACCACAAATTCTGAAGCAAATCTTCTTATTTCTGCAAGAATCAACTTGCCCACTTTCTTTTTTTGTCATTCCTGATCCTGTTTATTCCTCATTGGCTCCTGATAGGCTGTACAGTTTGTCTCCATGAGGGCCGTGTAAGATGAGCTCGGCTCTGCGCTGTCCACCTTGCCTCACGCCATGAATGCTCATGCATGTTTCCTCTGACTGTAATTGTCTGGCTTTGTTGTGCTTCTGCTCTTTGTTGTGAGGCTGTAAAACGCTATAAACTAGAATAGCTAAAGAGCTCAACGCCTAGTAAAATGCACAGTGCTTGGAAACTCAAACCTGACCAAAGAACAAAGATTTCTTTGCTCAAGTCAAATAGACTTGGAGTGAAACTAAATTGTTTTGTGATGATAGTGATGATGTCTCAATGCAATCTCATGGCAATCCGTCCGTATTTTATGAGGTGTCTAATTTGTATTCATTCATACGTTCATTCGTACTTGAATTCACCACTGTGACGTTGAGGTTAGGGGTGATGTTTCATTATTGTTTTTTTAACTCTTTCGCCGCCAGCGTTTTTAAAAAAAAGTTGCCAGCCAGCGCCAGCGTTTTTCATGATTTTCACAAAAGTTTAATGTCTTCCAGAAAATGTTCTTCTTCAAATGTTCTTCTTCAAATATATAAACATACCATATACCAAATAAAAGAACAGACCCTCTGCTTTCAAAAAAAAAAAAAAAAAACGTTTCATCCTACCTTTAGTAGTTCTTTTGTAATCAGCTTTTGAATATGGGTAGGTTTCTGCAAAAACACCACATTTTGAGCAAAAAGCAGAGATAATTCCATTTTTGTGACAGACTTTTCATAGAGATCTCATTCAGAGCGATCTTTAAAACAGACACGGACATGCAGCCACTTGCCATAAAGCAATACTTCCAGGTTTAAAAAGTTTCGGATAATAGCGGTATTGCGGAAATATGGAAATACTCGTCATTGGCAGGGAAGCGTTTTCTCTTGATTGACGAGATATCTCGTCAATGGCGGCGAAAGAGTTAATGATAATTGAGATGAGTCACTTTGTAAAAGTTCAGACGAATTAGCCAACTCATAAAATACGGACAAATTCCCGCCTGGATGTTCTGTTTTATAAGCGTACTTATGACATTAGGCTTAGACTCTGTGTTTAAGCTTTGATTGTGTTTACAGTGCGCAATTGAACATGTGTTCATGTTTCACGTGTAAAAAAACGCGGTATTTTTCACACAATTTACTTCTGTATGTGTATAGCAGTGTTTTCACTGTCCTAAAAACGGGCTGATGTCTTCCTTGTTCTATGAAGTCCCTCCTTCAGAATTACATATCGAGTTCTGATTGTGTAGCTTGTTTAGTGTGGTGTGATTCGATAGCAGCTTAGCTTGCCATTAGCTTAGCTGGCAACTGACATATTCCTGTGGGCGGAGTTTAGTCAAAAACTGTTCTAGTGACGTCATTAAAGCAGGAAGTAGAGGGCTGTAGTCCAAACTGGCCGTTCGTTGTAGGCTTTGAAAGGGTAATTTTGTTAAAGAAAATATATCGCCTGGCAGTGAACTTTAAGCTTTATTATTTTACAGGTATTATTTATGCTATTATAGCAACATTATACACATAAAAAATGGAATCAGAAAGAACTTGACCTTTAATAGAAAGTTATTTATAACAATTTTTGTAATTAAAAGTATTTTTTAATTTCTAATTCCATTTCCTCTTTCGTCATTGCACTAGAAGGGTTGGTTGTCAGAAGGATGTCGAATATCAAAGGTTGTAACTTGTTGCCAAATAGTCTTGCTTTTTTCATGCTCTCAGATGCTCTTTGAGAGTTTAGCTCTGAGCTCACATAGGCGCCTTGGGCAAAAATCAATGCACACATGAGTTTTTTAGCTGTTCTAAGATATATAGCCAGGGTTAGCATGAAGGGCATATTGCCAACAAAATACATCGGTGCTTGAGAACAATCACATCTGTCTGCAGAAAATTTAACAACTTACACGAGATCCAGACATTTGGTGGAGAATGTGTTATCAGTGATCGGTTTTGACAACAAACAGGCAACATTATAGGAAGATGTTAGAATCCAGGAGGCTCTCAAAGGGTTAAATGCTGCACCCCGCCAGCGTAATTGAACCGAATAGTTTTACATTTATTTGGTCAAAGGGGTATTTGTTGAGTGTTTTATGAATCCCCAGTTTGGATTTCTCCCCGCATAATTCTCGTGTATTTTTTTAAAGAAATGATGAATTCCCTCCAAAGAGTTTCATCAGTTTGACAAATTCTTTTATTTAAGAAAAGCGAAGGTTCTTGTGTTTTGTATTCTTCTGGTTTTACACTGTTTCCCTCTCTCTTTCCGAGCTTTGGCCTGGGGTGGTTGAGTGATGAGTGAAATGCTTTCAAAGTTCAGCAGGGTTTTGCTGTTCAAAAGAGCAGGACCATTGATCAGGCAGCTCTTAGGCCGAGGATAAAACCCCGACTCCAGGCAGGATTTGCAGCTAATGCCCCGGTCTCTCTGGGGCATGAAAACACACACACATCTCACCACAGCAGTGACGATACTCACGTTATAAAAGTGTTAATGGTTGTAAAGAGGCATGCGAATTTCCTTTTCCAAAAGAGTCTGGAACACGTTATCTCAATAATGTCACCTGTAGACTTGTTTAAATGCTGGCTTGGTTTAAGGTCATGTCAAAACTCAGATTATCGATGTATCTTACGTTTATACGCACCTAGCGGGATTTGAAAGATGGGATGGAAAACACAGATGTGCTCTCTCTTGGGTATGAAATGAATGTGGATGGGCAAGCTATGAGGAAGCCATCACTTTGGTTTTCTGTGAGCAGGCTGGAGGAAAAAGCATAGCATATAGAGGCCCATCATGGATTAGCCATCACGGGCTTAATTGGTTTGTGATCTATTTATAAAGTGATTTAGCACCATGTAAAATTCCTCTGAGACGCTTACTAATACAGTATATATTTCATTAAGGATTACAGCATCTTATTCAAATGTGCTTTGACAACACTTATATTTTAAAGAGAGTTATTATCTCATTAAAAAATAAATGAATAAATATAATTAATAACTTCTTGTAGCACTTTTTTTCTTTACATATGTTTAAAATAATTCAGTTTTACATTTTTATGTTTATTTTGATTCTGAGCTGAAGTCACTGTGTGCGTGCATGCGTGCATGCGGGTGTGCGAGAAATAATATTCCACTTCTCTTGAACTGCAAGCAAATGTTTCTGTTGACGTTGTAGAAGTGTTTATCAAACTCAAAATAAGAGGATTGTTCATTAAAATGTGCCTCATTAAGGGTGGATTAAATGGATAATGTATTAAAGCAATTTACATATATTGAATTCCTAAATAAACAATCTGTATCCGATTACTAAATTAGCTTAACCTATTAAGTTATAAAAGAATGGATAATAACATGAATCATATAACTAAAAAAAGTTATAGTATTTATGTAATTTTCACCTAAAAGTTTGAAGTGGAACACTTCTGATTATGAACTTTAGCATCTGTAATAAAGTCAAGCCTTTTACCTCCGACTGCCATTATCCACGCCGGCCACTCTCACAGCCACCCACTGTCACTTCTGTGTCCACGTGTCATTTCCAGACATCAGCGCTGGGAGTTGAACCTGTTCCATGAATAAGTGATGGGATTGGAAAAAGAAAGCACACGCACAGGCGCCAGATAGAAAGTGAGGGAAGAAGAGAGACTGGGCTCAAAGGGAAAGCAGACAGGATATCCGTCAGAGCTTGCTGCACTTGGTTGGGCATGAGAAGTGTGGAGGACGAAATGGGATGGGGACACCTGCCTGTTTTCTGGCCAGCGGAGCATGCTCGTGCCAGTCAGCTCCCTGAAGATGAGTTCATCTCACCTTGGACAGGACTGCATCACAGGCCCTGCAAGGGCAGCTGGCAGTGTGGCTGGTCTCTCCGTTCAGGGACACCCGTTTGGCACAACCTGCCCACTAACTGCCTGGCAAATGACGAGAGACTGTGAAGGGAGAAACTGTTTTCTACTAAATTAAGGTTCTATACAGTGCCATTTATTTACTGAAAAAATTTAAACATTTATTGTTCATTTATTTATGCAGATAAATAAAAGTGACTTTCTGAGATTTATTTAAGCAAATTGCAGATGGTATACCAGCTGCAATATTGCATCATAATTCATATATAACAAGTATAGTTTATGTAACATTTGACAAAAGTTAGAAGTAATAACAAGATTTCCAGAGAGTGAATTCTTCCAAATTATGTGGCAATTTCAGTTATTGTTTACTCAAAAGTAAAAAAACTGCATAAATACAATTTTCTCTGTAAATGAGAGAGTTAGATAGTCAGTGTAGCTTTATTGTCATTTTTGTCGAAACCTACTTATTATGACATAAAGTTACATTTTAAAGACAAGCGCTCTCTAGGTGCCAGCAACTTATTATATATATATACATACATGTAATAAATAAATAACTACTGTTTTTTTTCCTTTGCTGTATTTTTCTGTGGTGTGTGTGTGTGTGATGTGTATCATTTGATTGTAACAGAATTTATGTACCATAGTTTAATTTAAGTACCATAGTGTTTTCCTCTCGCTACCCATTATCCATTATGGTCAGGCCTTCTGTGCATTCATACACCCATTTACAACACAATGTCACGCACACCAAGAATAGGATGCCCACAGAAGTTGCCCTTAACTCTGAGCGTCATGCACCGCACCTCCTTGCTTTGCCATGTCAAAATGAAAGAGTAAACAAAGGCCCCCAATTCCCCGGACTGCATTAATCATTCAAATGACGTATTGGCATTCTTCAGACTCGGCTGCCTTGCTTCCAAATTAACACCTCCAGGTTCAAGGGAATAGAAATTAACTGAATTATCTGGCAGGCGCAGATGTCCTACCGTGGCCCCCCCTATACGCACGTACCCTCGCTGATTTAATATGCCCTAGGAATAGCTTTGATGCAGAAAAAGTGCTAATGGTCAAGAAATCATTTATGACACGTGTAACAGATAGGCTATGCTTTTTTAAAAGTACACAGGCCAAGACTAGACCATCATTACTCTTGTGTCTTTTTTTTAAATACTTATTTTTTACATTAAGTATTGATATTAATGTTTTAAACATTTCTAAACATCAGTTGCTGTTAAACAGTAAAGTATAAATATTAAAGAATATAAATAGGTTAATGTTTAAATTCAGCACAACGCAAAAGGCATCAGGGTGCCGTCCCTCTCGCTGCTGACTTCACTTCTGTTAATGGCTGTCTTACAGCATCCGCTAGAGTACTTCCTGCTGAAAAGGCCACTTCATTGAACAATTAATTATTGTAATGATAGGCCACTATTCAACAGTTCTTTTTATTTGCACAGGAGAGGAACTGAAAGGAGGGAGGGAAACAAGAAGAAAATACAGTCAATCTGTATCGTTGCAGCATGTGTAATCTACAGTAGGTAAGAAACTGCAGAGATGTTAATAATTGAACAGCAGCTCACGGTGAAACATAATTCATTTTCTTATTTATTTATTGAGGTGAAATCCATCATTTAACTTTAATATTTGTGCAGATCCAGTTATTATTTGCTTATTCAGTATTTATCTTATTTTTAGGACTGTAAGGAGCAGATTCATAGTTACATGACATTTAGTGATTCGTAAATAATAATTGATGTTTTCCTCATTTTTTAAGCCACTTTTATAAGAAAATGTGCAGAAAGGGACAAACCCAGCAGTTAGGTTATATTTGCCCTAATAATGGGTTAAAATAGGTTTCTTAAACTTTTTCTGCCATTCCCCACTTTGGAGGTAGGAAAGAGTTCCGAGCCCCACCTGTCCCCAATTGCCCCAACAAAATGGTTATCAACTAGGGCTAGGCTTTAGGTTTAACTGTTGAAATGTATTTAATCACATAATTTAAAACATTTAACAGCATTAAACACTTTCAATAGAGAAAGTAAACATGCATATTTATTATCACTTTGCATGAAATAAGACTTTGTTCAAAATTAAATAATAATAATGCAACTGTGATTGCATTTTGTCTCCGACAAAAGTTATACTTTCTTTTCAGCTGGCTTTTTGTTTGATTGGGTCCACTATCTGTCTTAGTTTTCTCTGCTGGTGCCGAATCTCCAGTTTTCTTTCTATTCCGTGTTACAAACTTATCCATTGTTAAATTTTATACCGCTACCGCCTATACCGCCTCTCCACATTAAAGTTTTTGTTTCGCTTCCATTTACATTCCGATGTTAATTCATTCTTGTAGGTTATGGTTCCGCGTGACATTTTCTTCACAGTCTGATGTTGTTTTAAAGAAAAACACCACCGTTTTTCAATATTTTACTATGTTCTTACCTCAACTTAGACAAATTAATACATACCTATCTTGTTATAATGTGTGCACTTAATCTTTGTACAGCGCGTTGTGAATGTGTTAGCATTTAGCCTCGCCCCATTCATTCTTTAGGATCCAAACAGGGATGAATTTAGAAGCCACCAAACACTTCCATGTTTTCCCTATTTAAACACTGTTACACGAGTAGTTATACGAGTAAGTATGGTGGCACAAAATAAAACGTGGCAATTTTTAAAGGTGCTCTAAGCAAATCTGTATGATTCTTGTTGACGTTTGAAGTGTTGTCAAACAAAACGTAGCGTAGCTAACTCCTCCCCTCTCTTCCGTGCTTTCTGAAAGAGTCATGAATGCGCCCAACCCCCACTCCCATATCCTTCTTGTCGTTTATTGGCTGAAACACTTTATGTTTTGTGGTGGTAGGTTTGACCACTTTGTTTTTGTTACAGTTTGTGGTGCTTGTGCTGTCTACAGAGACCGCATTTTTTTACTGTGTGTTCAAGGGGACAGGTAGCTAGCAGATAGTGAGGAGATATTTACCGTATGAAACAAAAAATGTTTTATGGCCTAAAACGCGTGAATTCGCTTAGAGCACCTTTAAGCGGATAAAAATGAGAACTATATTGTATGGCGGAAGAGCACTTAGTTTGCAGCACTTTGACCTCAGGCGCAGTAATATTGACGGAAGTTTGAGCAAGAGGGGGAGTAGTCAGGAGTGATTGTGTTACTGCATGCCGAATATTGAAAACAGTGGTGTTTCCTTTAAGTTAAGCTTATATTTAAATGTGTCATTTTGAGTGTATGGTCAATAAATAAAGGAATTTGTAGAGTTTTCCTCCTTCAAAAATTACCAAATTTCCTCCCATTTGTCATGTTCCACTTGAAATGTTTCTATTTCCTGCCAGTGGGGCCCGCCCCACACTTTGAGAAACATGTTAAAACAACCCAGCATTTAGTGTACATTGGAAAAGAGTGTTAATATTTTTTTCTTTTTAATCTTTTTTGAGTCATGGTAAAATTTTTTGATGTATATCTTTTTCTGTTAAACTAAATTCAGCTTGAACTGGTGCAGGTCGAGGTGGAAAAGGCTTTACTGCATGTTAGCAACAGTAATCTCAGGTAGAGGTCTTTTGGCATGAAGGCTTAGATGGACACATGCAGGAATAAACATTTAAGTGGACAGAAAAGGCGGAGAGAAAACCGCAGGACCGTAGAAGAAACATCTTCTCTCAGTGACTCCAGTGAGCTTTTAACCTGAAGTGGGTCAGCGCTCTGCCTCTCTCCTCCAAATTCACTCCTTTATATGTCTATGTTACACACTCTCGTTTTTGCCCCTTACTTGCCCCCAGGCCTGCAAAGAGAGGTGTGAAATTGCCACAACTGCTTCGCTTCATGGCTGCTGTCTCTACATGGTAATCTGAGTATAAACAGAATAAACAGATGCTACCTTTATTTCCCCATTTCTTTTATTTAGACTTTAGTGTGACACTGATCCGGAATCATGTAAGCCTTATGTGAATGGGGTTGTCCCTTATATAAAGATCACCAAATTTCTTTTCTTTTTCGCCCCGCCAGCCATTGTTGAGTATCGTGACAGCCATTACAAGGAAAGCATCTTTTTGAGTCAAAGGCAGAGAGAAAAAAACGTGCTGTCGCTTTAAGAGAATTCTTGAGGCAATGCCAAGCCAGTGACTACAACAGTCCCCTGGCATCACAGGATGCCTGCCCAGGGCTCTATTTGCATACTATATTCAGGGCATGGCTCTCCTTTTTATTGTTTTTAATCAGTGTAGGATGTCAACAAAATAAATGAAGTTGCAAGTGGAAGTGAAATTTTTATCACGTCGGGGATGTGCATTTTCTTCCATTCATCACCGGCCATATTGAGAGAGTGAAATTTCAGAAAATGTGGTAATCAATGGAGGAGCTCCATATGGTGGGGATCAAAGGTGTCACAGAGTGTGTGGTTCTGCTTTATTGCCAGCCAGTACTGTTAATTGGACAACAAGATCAGAGGCAATATTAAAATCCAATTAAATTGATATGAACAGATTGCCAAGTGATGTACACTAATGTATAATTGAGTATCAAGCAAATGCGAGTCGGCCGTCTTGTGCTCTACCTCCTGAATAAATGATGGAGCTGTAGAGGACAGAAACAAGTTTGCGCATTAGCTCCACCACTCTTGGCTTTTATTTGTTAGTTTCTTAGCAGCTGATTCTTTTTTCCTGACTGGCACCCTTAAAGGGGTCGCTTCTTCTTTCGAGTGTCATTTTTGCCATGTTTGCATATACATTTTTTAAATATTTGAAATAATGACATTCCATCATAGGTTAAATGATTTAAATTTAATAAACTCTAAAAAACACAAATCTTAATAACGTTTCGCCGGAAACCCGGATGCTAATCTGGTGTAAAAAGATGACCGTTGGACCACTGCACTGAAAAATTCAGTGGTACAAAGTGGTCATTAATGCAGAAATCGAGAAAAGGACTGGTTAGTGGGACACCATTTAGCAGACCACTGAGGCCTGGATCAAGGTGACATTTCCTGATAAGGTAAATTTGGAAGACAGCCCAAAACAATCAAAGTTCATCAAAACCCAGTCATTATTAATTGAATATTTTTAGGGCAACCTTAGGGCTTATAGCAGTCATTCTAATACATGGCACTGGGGGATGATAAGAAGATTTACATACCTAATTATAATGACATTTCAGGGGCCCTGAGATGGTTGATTCATTTTGAATCATGTCTTTGCCATTTGGCTGTGCTTTTTTAGGGTGGGGGCTCTCTTGGTTTGTAATGCGAGGGGTTGAGGGTAATGGGCAGAGTGCTGCTGCTTCATTAGAGTTGATGAAGATTTGGGAGGAGCGGAGTCTGTGGTGCGTGTCCGTCTCCGTGCCCATGGCCATGCCCACACAAAGGGCCCGCAGAGCAGGTGCTAACAAGGTCACAGTGCCTCTGAGCCATCTGGGCATAGGCTGGTGCATCGTTACTGCACCTCTCTTTGTGCAAGGAGCTGTCTCCAGCCACCTCCGCTAGGACTCAAAGGAATCAAAAGACGCTTGCTTTCTTTGAAGGACTAACTAACTTGAGATAAACAAAAGAAGCTCTAATTGGTTTGGAACAATCTGTCACTCGTTTGCGATGAGCAGTTGGCATATGCTGAAATCTGATTTTTTTTTCCCTTTTGTTTTGATATTCATTTTGTTTTTGGAATTATTCTTACTTTTATTGTTTTGTTAAATATTTTTTTATTTCACAATTTGTCTGTCTGTGTATTTATCTATATACATTATCTGTTAATAAATACTACATTATAGCTTTTGTGACGTATTTAAAAGTTAGCTTACACAGTAAAAAACTAGCTTATTATTCCTTGCAGTAAACTGCATTTACTTACACACTATGGCTAACAGTCCATCAGTAGGAAGCGATCCACGATCCTTCCCCAAATGCTGTTAGTTAGTACGATTTTAGTACGTTTCAAAAGGCTTTTTTTTTTCATTTGTGTTTCCTTAATTCCTTTATTTTACAGCTTTGCTGTGGTCTGTCTCTGAAAGGCTTTTGGCTGTCATTATGTGGTTACCTGTTTGGCTTTTCTGACATTCCTTCTTTGGTTTAACCAATTGACATTTTCAAATGAAGGTATATAAAATTTGGTATAATCAGTTGGCTAAAACTGCAGCCTATTAAAACATGTAACCACAGCCGGACCTTTTGACTTGATTCGCATTCCAAAACCATTTCAAAGGCAACAGCAAAACTGTAATCTTGCTGTTTATTTAAAAGATTTGAGGGTTGCATTTTGTGGTCAGCCATGTGGCATTCAAACAAACATGAAAGGAAAGGTTCCATTCATAAAGAAACAGCAGCATTACTGAAGGACCCACACACACGCAACTGCACACGCAGACCTGCACTTATCCTCATTTACTGGCCTACTTCAGCACAGCATTGATTAAAAATTCATTCCACATCCAGTTGTTTATGAGAAGTACTGTTGCGTCGTATTAGTGGGTTTAAGTCACATAAAATAGACAGTTTAATGAAGCAGTTTTTTCTTTACGGGTTAGGAAGCACGCAAACTTAGATACAGTTTTGGAGATAAAATGGTATAATGCATGGAGGACACTTAGGGCCCTATCATACACCCGGCCCAATGTAGTGCAAGGCGCGACGCAAGTGTCTTTTGCTAGTTTCAACCCAGCACAATTATCATTTTCACGTTTAGCGCCACGTTGTTTAAATAGCAAATGCATTTGCGCCCATGGGCGTTCTGGTCTGAAAATGACGTGTGTTCAGGCGCATTGCTGGCGCGTTGCTATTTCGAGGTAACTAAAATTAGGGATTCACCGAATCCAGATTTTTTGGGTTCGTCCGAATACCGAATCCACTGTTTAAGATTCGGCCAAATCTGAAACCAAATACCAAATTCTACTCGCATCCTTATTCCATTAACACAGAAAAACACATTAATGAAGTAAACAACGTCCACAGCAGTGTATTTTTCATTGTATTTAATTTTAACTGTAAAAAAAAGGATAGGCAACACATTATGCCAGGATGACAAGTTGGAAAATCAATTTTGACAATTACCATAAGCCTATGCATCATGAAAGCGATGCGTTGCGACACGCTCGTTTTTCCAGGTGCGTCCGCGAAATGTAAACCGCCCCTAAGGCTCACAGAAAGAAAAAGCTCATCACCACGTCAGGACCTAATGTGTGAAATCAACGTCCGCGTGACGTCGACCAGCGTAGGGCAAGCCTAGGGTTCGGTTCAGTCGGGAAAAAAATCTTGGATTCGGCCAAACCCGAACCCCGTCAGAAAGCCCAGTATTTGGCCGAATCCGAATCCTGGATTCGGTGCATCCCTAAATAGACTACGCCATTGACCAACTAAAACCTGGTCTAACGAAATGCTTTTTAAATGCTTTCCCACAGACTTATTGTATATGATGACTTTGTCGACATGGTGAGATGAGAACCTTTTTTAAATAATAAAAACATGGCGCTGTCCGAGTGCCGAAACGGCTCTCCGCACGTTTGTAAAATTTTTTATCTCTTGTTTGTATTTTTAAAGTACAAACCTTTTCTTGCATATTTGCAAATTATTTTACGAGATTACAATGATTATGTAGGATGTTAATACATTTACAGCAACTAAAAGCCTGCTATTTCTCCTTCCATGACTAAAAGAAAATGGCTTTTAAAGGTTTTAATCCAAAAAAATAACAATTTCAATACAAGTGAAAACAACACAATTATTTAACATTAATCTTAAATTGGGGGTCTTCTTCCTCTGCTTAGTTTTTCAGTTTACAAAGTCAGTCATTTGAATAGGGATTAGACATAGCGCACGCGCAACTGGCTTTTAGAGGGGATGAAAGCTGAGACTCTCATTGGTTTATTGCACGTTACGCCCAAAACACACACATTACTCATTACAAGAATAGGAACAACCCTTTTCGACCATGCGCTCGGCGCACAAACCATTTTTCCCGTCGTTAATTTAGGAAAAGTGAAATCGGACACGCCAGTTTAGACCGTGCACTGGCGCTTTAGACGATGGTTAAAATAGGGCCCTTAATGTCTTGAGTTGAGAATGACATCTAAAGGCTCAGTCATTTGTCTAGTATAGAGCTCATACAGTATGTAGACAGCTATCCTAATGCACAGTTTTATTGTTGAAAGCTGCCTATATATTTTTCATAGAATGTTAGATAACATATTTGTACACCTTTTCATGACTGAAATCCTTCTCCTCTGCACTTTATTATGGCCACCCTAACCTATATAATCTTTTATGCACTATAAGACCTTTTTTGTAACTACTATGGACTCTTTGCAGAGTTTTAAAGAAAAGAGATGTCTTGCAGCGGCCGTAATAGATATTAAAACGCTGTCAAAATTCTGCTCATGCACTGCTCACCAGAAAATCCCTTGTATATCTCAACACAATAGAATGACATTTAGGCAGAAAGGGAGAAAGGGCTGAACTGGGTTTTTCTTGTGGGAATCCTTCTACTGGCCTGAAATAACAGCATTATCTTGAGAAAATCCCAGATTAAGCAGACAGGTAGGAGCGCGGCCGTTCTCCGGGAAGCGCTCAGGGTGGAAATTGGGCAGGATAGGGAGGGGGTACAGAGAAAGTACACCACAGGGGGCTAATACTCCCATGCCAGGCCACAGCTGATCCCCACCTTGACTGACAGGGTGCTGTGCATGGGCCTGCATAAAGCACAGCTCACAGAGAGAGTGAGACAGATACAGCACTATATGGAATCACCACACTGAATCCCTACCAGAATGCCATGTGCATTAACAAGCAAGTGGAGCATTACTGCATCGAACTTTGTGTACACCAAAGTTACCGTTTTACTCACTGCAGAGACAGAACTTTTAATCATTTACGTAGGTACTGTATTGTAAAGCAATGTCAACTACTCACTTCTGCTGGAGAAATCAGACACCACATATAAAAACTGCTATAGCAATATGCAATACAGTTAAAAGAATTATGTGAGATCACCACACAATTTGTATTTAGACTAATATGTCTGTTATTTTTAACATTATAGTTCTTTGTCAAGCTGTATGGTTCAACGAAGAAACTGTACCATCCACAGAACCTTTGTTGTAGAAAAGTTTTGTAGTAAAAAAAGGTGCAACAGACTCTTAAAAGGTAAAAAAATCGTGCCCGGGCTCAGATTGTTCAAAGTACAGTGTAAGTGCGTGCTTCTCGGGGGTAGGGAGGGAGGACAGTTGCGCTGGGGCACGGTTTGGTTGGGTTAGGTATGATATGAGAGCACCCCTAGTGTACTAAATGTTAACAAAATGAATCTTTATAAAATGTGCAGTCTTTTGTAGATTTTTCTCTGTCTAGAAAATTGCCCCCCAAAAAATGTTGACAGTCCGATATGTCACCCAAAGTTTTGAAAATTGAATTCAACACAGGACAGAAAGCTAAAGTAGTGAAGAATCGGGGCGAAGGTAAGCGGGAAGAAAGTAACAAAACGATTTTCTCTGAGCCCTGATAACATTTGCATCCCAAACTATGACAGCATCTTAGGCACCAACCCAGTCTCATGGTAAGTCGTGTTATATTAACGAAAATTGTGTTTGATGACACAAATTTCCGCTCTTTTTCGTGTTTCTGGAGACGAATGTCTATTTTGTCCTTCCCAGCACGAATTTCTATCAATGGCTGTTTGTGTCTGGGGCACGACTTTCTTTATCAGGTCATTTTATATTTTGTTTATATTTTGACCATCGTCGCTTGGGGTTTGGGTTAGAATCACTTTCTGCGACTTCCTAGCCCAAACCCCAACTCTAACCCCAATTCCAGGAGAGAATAGTTTCAAAAGCGTACGAAAAACATGTAGAAACAAATGCATAAAATTACATCCTAACGCAAACCCCGAATCTAACCCTAACCCCAAGCGACAATGATTTAAAAATAGGAAAGAACAACGAGAAAACAAAATATATAATGACACGATGAAGTCAGTCGTGCCACAGACACGAACAGCTATTGATAGAAATTCGTGCTAGGAAGGACAAAAAGACATTAGTCTCCAGAAACACGAAAAACAGCGGAAATTCGTGTCATCAAACACGAATAAATGAATCAAAATTTCGATACTATAACACGACTTGCCGTGAGACTGTCTTGCAGGCACACAACCCTTGACAGACGCGGACAAAACGTTCATTTTTTTCTTATAACGCGTTGTGTTTCTCGTTTCATGTGTTACAATACTGATAAATCTACAGGTTATTAAGTTGTCTAACACATCCTGAAGTTTGACTTCTCAGAGTTTTTCAATATAAAAGTAAATTGTGTTTAAATGTGAGGAGAAGTAACACTTGTTACTTTTGTCCCATCGCTAATACTGTTGTATGTTGAAAATTTATATTATTCTAATTTGATTTAATTTAATTTTCATGGTGTTCAAACTGTTGAAAAATGTTTTATTCTCAACAATTTAAGTTTGTACTGTTGGTTGCTTTTGAAACATTTGATAAAACTGAAATTTAAAATTTAAATGCAATTTCATTATTTTTTACAAAGATAAATATGTTTTACAAAATATGTTTGCAGTTACATATTAATGTCATAGTCATGTATATTTGATAAAAACAAGTGTAACACAAACACTATCTTGTTTTGTTGTGTAACTTTTGACCCATCTGTGTGTTACTTTCATCCCTGCAGGTGGGGTTAAAAGTAACAATGCGCTACTCATGTTCAAAGTGAAATTATACTGAAGTCATTTTACATTTGTTTAAAATTTCACCTGTTATTGATAGACCACACTTGTGAGTTACTGAACACAGCAAAAATATCTCTGTCTAAAATATTACCTTTTAAACGTTTTTTTTTTTTTCTGAAAAATTGTACTTTCGCCCCTGCTCTCCCCAACTTATCTAACAATTCCATGAATTCACATTTACATATTAAATACTTGTGTTTTATGTAATTATATTCTATCCATGTTGTTGGTAAAAACAACAGTAAAATACACTTCCTCTGTATATTCATGAGAAATCTGATAGTCCTTAAATATAAAACCTTAAAAAAAAAAAACTGGCAGCCAAAAAGCGATCCTATTCTTGACTTTTCATGACCTTGATAAACCCAGGAAACGCTTTTAAAAGTGGAGACAAGAAATAATTATTTTCTCTCATTCTTCAACCTGAGCCTCCCACTGAGGGGAACATTACACGCGTTCATTCAGCCCATCCAAAACATCCATTGCTAATGATGGCTGCGCTATTACTCGCCAATGACCTTACACTTAAACACAGTTCAATTTACACTTTCTACTCAGAAATGTACAGAAAGGATGGGTAACCTGAGGAATAATTGGATAAGCAAGGCCAATTAAATTTCTAAAATAAACGAAAAATGTGCTGATGGTGCCAAAAAGAGACAACGTTTTCTTAGCTTGATTGCCTTCGCTCCTAAAAAGACGCAGGGCAGGGGGCATGTTTGGGCAAGGGAGAGGAAAAGAAGAAGGGCTTGAAAGGGTTTGCGTGCTTACCCTAGTCCTTCAGCAGGACCCCAAGCACAGTAACCTTAAATCAAAGACAGAGTGTTGAACAGGCAAGGGAACTACATTAATTATTAAAGCACTTTTGGTAACAAGCTGTGCGTCGGTAGATGCCTATTGTAAGGACGACTTCCTCCTGTTTCCAATTATCTTCTTTTAACAATCCTACAGTGTTGTGAGTTCCCCAGATGCCCACGGACAGGTCTGGCTACTACACGGCCAAGTGAATGAAAGGTCTGTGCTTGAAGTATATTTAATGCAAACTGCTTACAAAAGGCAAACTCACATATCTACTGTGTTTCTCCACAGCAAAAGAAAATCAAGGAATGAAACTCTTAAAGTCCCTGTAAAGTCAGTATAGTTTTATGTGTTCTGAGTTTGTGACATCACAAAAAAATGACATTAACCACTCAGCCAAATTTGAATGATTGAAAACACCAAATAAATAAAATAAGTTATCAAAACCTTGGAAAAACAGGCAGGATTCTCTGCTCTCAAGTGGTGGAGGCGTGTCCACTGTCTGTGCTGAAACCACGCCCACTCGTGGTAAAGCTACACCTGTCTCAAATACTGCTACAACCTGAATGGATACTCACTCGTTTAAGGCCCCCTTAAAAATCCTAAATACTTCAAATTAATGAAATAAACTTTGTTGGCTTAGATATGTTAGATAGAACTGAGGAGAAGATTTCCGACCTCAGACAGGACAACAACTCAAAGGATGTCTCTTCTTATACAGAATAGCTGTGTCCCATTCCGAAGGCTGCGACCTTCTAAGGATGTATAGATTGCATCACAGCAGCGTTACTTAAGGCTAGTAAAGGTACATTCACATTATAAGCAATTTTGTTGCGGTGTGTCGCTGTTCTCTTTCAAATAGGTTGTTAGGAGGCGTTTCTAAATCTGGTTGTCATAAACAAATGAGCACCGTCCACTCCAGTAGCTGATAAGAGATGAGTGACGTGAACTTCACTGCCTCATTCTCATTGGTAATTGCTCCCAAATGTCGCTCATAATTTGCATAAAGTGAAACGTTTCTCAACTTTGTCGCTCGAATGGAAACCCCCGTTCAGTCGCCAACGTCCTGTCGCTCATGTCGGCGAAAGTCGGCTAGCTTCCATTGAAATCAATGAGATCGCGTCGCTCTGCTACTGCTAGTCGCTGCTAGTCTGAATATAGTTTAAGGCTGTCCCAATTCGAAGGACACTTAAAATTAAGTCTTAAAATGCGTCCTTATTTTTCCGCGCTGTGAAGGATAGAACGAATGGATCTTTCACAGCCTAGGCTATCCCAAGATTCATTGCGCGCCTGTAACGGCTGGATATTTAAAAAAAAATTATTGTTTCTTGTCACTGCTTTAGTATTATAAGCTATGCTTTGTATTACTATTATTCTGTTTATGTTGCGTATATTTCTAATGTTAATTTATTTGATATGCTGTTGCTCGGTTCAATCTACATCAACGTGTCATATTTTCTAAAATAAATAGATATTTTTCTGGTTCCATATTTATTTGAATAAGTCAGAACAGGCACGGTGGGCGCGTACAACAGATTACCCAAATTATGGATCCGCCGAAGGGTAGACCGTCTCATTTCAGTTCTCTTCATGGACTTCGGAGGCTGCCACCTTCAAAGGCCGAGTGCTTGCCTTCTGAGGTTGCGTCCTTAGAAGGTCGCACCCCATGAATTGGGACACTTATGTGTCTCCTTTATAAATGTTCACATGTTCTTAACAGTGTCTCAAACTGTGCTCAAACTTGCCATATATGTCTGCGAGAAACAGAAGTTCATTACAGATTTAAGCTGAAGTCAGCTACAATTACAACCATTTTAAATGTTCATTTTTAGAATGCAGTACATGATCTGATTTAGAGAACTGGTGGTTGACTTCACACATGGCAGAAATCTAAACTTGTGCTGAAGGTCTTATTGGAAGGCATCTCAGGCACTCTGACAATTTATTCATTATCTGCCACAGTCTCGACAGCACCAGGCCTGCAGTCTGCCAGTCAGATTTCTCTTATCAACTGTCTTTCAGTTTTTTGCATTTTCCACATATTTGGTATCTGTGTAATGCACTTCAAGGGACAGTCAAAACAATCCAAAGGACTTGATGTTCTTTCAATTGTTCTTCACAAAGAGTGACATCATTTCAACGTGTTTTCCTTTTTTCTCCCTGCTGCTATAAATTTAATGAGAAAATATTATCAAACTGAAGATTCAACATCGTAGCACTTTCTTTTATGATCACATACACTGAAGCATCCCACGTGGGACATCTGTTAAATTCACTGTGAGTACCTTTGTATTACACAGACAGTAAAAGTTAAACAGCCTCACCGTTGTATTAGGTGCCTTGTTACCACATTAAACACTCTTCACAACACGTCGCCCCAGCAGGGTTTCACTAAAACTGGAATCGTGAGTGAGTGGCCAATGATTAGCCTGTGATTTGTTTTCCCTGACTGATGGCCTTTCACCCTCAGTCACACGCGCCGGACTGCCGTTTCACACGTCCACAGCGCTGTGCCAATGAGCCATTTAACACTCTCCAATAAGACCACCAGCCAGCAGCCACCCCACCCAGAAAGAATCATGTTTATTGGGCTCAATAAAACTCTTTGTTCCTCAGGCAAGAGCAGATAACAGGCGGGCAATATCTCAGCCTTGTCTGCGAGACTTCTAAATATTGCCGTTATGATAACAGAGATTGATCTGTGTATCATTGCACTGCACAACAGTAATACACTCAGACTCACTCAGGGGTTATTATTAACAATCTTATATTGCAGTGATGAGAACTTCAAAAAGCTTTGCATCTCTCCCACGACCTGACTCCATCGAACATTGAGGTGAGCATTTCCAGATTTTTTTCTGCTTGCTTCTCTCATGTTTAATTCATTTGTATAATTAAAATATTAATAATTGATATTAATATATACAGGAACGTGTTGGGATTGATAAAGATAATTATGTGATTGTTCATTTTAAGTGCTGGATTGATGTTGTGCAACAAACACAACCAAATAAGTTTCATGGTTGCTTTAAAGAAGACCAAACTTTTAATGGGCCAACTTTCCACAACATGAAACGTTTTACATATTTTCTCTAGTTTCGTTTTTAATGGAGCTTTTACAAATGTCCTTATGTATCAAGGCATGTGAATGCAAGTATTTATTTGATGTGACTCTTTTGGTGAAAATGGCAGAAATGCACTGTTGTCGAAACACATTAAAAACTACACGTAAAACTGGCCTGGGCTGGACTCTTTTCAAGTGTCGATGTTTCAATTATCTTCAAAGCAGAGTAGAGCTTTGTTTGCACACCACTACACTTGCTTAAACCTGACCCTGTTTCCTTAAGCTTGTTGCAGGATTACATGTTCCTTTAGTACTGCTTGATTGTAAGAGCACTTTTTCTCATATATTATTCATTTTCTTCGGATTTATTATTCATTTGATCTAAAATTTCATTAATTTTCTAAAATGTTCCAATTGGGTTTTTCTAGTTCAGCCAAGAATTTCTTTGTCCCTTTTTATAGACACTATTATTCTTTCATGTCTTATGTTGTAGAGGTTATCATCTTCTAAGGGCAAACTGCATTTTTAAAAGTTTTAATCAGCCTTTAATGAAAAGGGTCAATGTCAGATTGGTGAGATTATGCCTGTATCTTTCACATTTTCCTTAATTTCTTTCACTATTGTTCAGTCACTCTTTTTTCATGGTTGCTTTTTAGTTGCTCTTTCACTCTTCTCAGTGAAATGCCTACAGTAATTACAAACTGCAGTACATGGTTGGTCAAACTGGATATTGTAAGCTCATTCGGGAATTGTGCAGTTTAAATTTGTAGTTCTACAGTATAGATGTTCATTATTATAGTTCCATTATAGATATTTGATATACTGTATATATTTACATATTACAAATTATTAATGAATGTTACTCCATTTGGGGGGCAAAATATTTTCCCTATACCATTTATAATCCTGTTTTAACATTTCTTGTTAACAAATATTGCAACATTGACTTTGGTCTTAGATTTAATCATTTTTAGAAGGCCACTTTAATATCTGGCACAATTAATCCATATGTAGCCAAATGTGGACTTTACAGACTGGACTTAAAGCTTCAGAAACTGTCCACTCTAAAGATTCTTGTGATAAAATTACATTCTTTGATCATTTTAATTGCTATATTATGGGGCGGTTTCCCATACTGTAAAAGAAATGCAGCATGAACTAAAACAACTTGGTTTTGCAGGTCAATTCAACCTACTATATAAAATTTTGGCTTGTGAAAAGTTAACATAACTTAAGAAATTTAGTTAAACAATATTTTAATAGTGCATCCTAGTCCCAAGACCCAAACTAAAATGCATGTTTGAGCTGCCTTCATTTAAACATTTCTTAACATACAGCAGGGAAAATAAGTATTTGACACATTAGCAAGGGGATTTCTAAGTCGGCTGTTGACTTTATTTATTATGACTCAACTTGTATATTTAAATGTTCTGGGGTGCGTTCTCGGATAACGTTGTCTCTTAGCGCGCTACGAAGACTCTTAAGTTAAACCTTAACTACAGGTATACCTTTCCTACGTGTGTTCTCCGAACTATACCTTAGGATGTTGCTTAAGGTAAACCTTCTTAAGTTCGACCTTAGCGGGTGCTGTCCATGGTGGAGGTGCTGAATAGGTTGATATCGATTGCTCGACAATCAATTATTCCCTTCATGTAATAGGTTTCGCTGCGTTATGAGATAGCGGTGTTCTTTATTAAATAAACATTTTAGAAATAGTTCAAGTTAAATTTATTAGGAATATCTGTTAAAAATATTTCAAATTGCAAACAACTGAATTCAACCTTATATATTTTATATTAAACCCGTGCAAAACCCGTAACTATATTTCCAAACGTATCATGTTTAAACTGCTCCAATTCATCCGCTATGCCTTGAAAGGATCATTTATATTAGGGGTTCCCAATAAGTGCGTTGCACAGGGGAATAAAGTGGGTTGTGCAAGTACTTGGCTGTGCATATAAAAACAAACTGCTGTTGTTCATTAGTTCACGCGTTTATTGTGCTTGGACACTGTATGAACAAGCAGCGCGTTAACAATGCGGATAAAGCTTAATGGACGCATTTCTGGAGCCTGTCTGTCTAAATATAACATATCAAATATTATATAATATCCTATAAATATATAGTATGATTGCTTTAGATTTTAGCTTTGATTAGTTTTAATGTGGAAATTTTGTTGACCTTAGATTATACAAGCAGTAATCAAGTGCACAGTTTATTTTGAATGTTTATAAAGAATATGGCATGCAGTTGCCTCAAAGTTATAAAACATTAAAAAACTTCGATGCAAAGTCGAATTAACATTAATAATCATAATTATTTTTGTAATTTTACCCGATTTATTTATGCAGCTAAAATACTTGCCGGTAGACTAAGATTTAACGGATATGAAATGCACAAATGAAATAGTAGGATTCGCTGTATAGCTGCCAGTTTCACCAACTCCATCACCCAAAATATGTTTTTTAAATAGTTTCTTAATCCTGTAGCATTTAATAGTTCGCAGTTGATGTCCCTTTGGAAAACATAATTAAAAATCTAACAACCATCAATGTAATGATGTCTAATTATGTAAATGTTTTATTCTTTAAATATAAAAATATTTGCCTAATTAAACACGGAGTGTATTGCATTTTTGTGGGATAAGGTATAGCTAAGAGTGCTCCAGACCAACCTTCCGAACGAACGACTTACAGAAGTGATACGTAACTAAGAACTTTTCGGAAAACACGTATTAGCGATAAGGTACAGCTTAAGGTACAACTTAAGAACGACGTAGCGTTAAGGTAGTTTCGGAGAACGCAGCCCTGATTTCTTTAAATGAATTCACGATTTGGCTTGATGGCTACATATGGTGGAAATAGCTCACTTAGAAATCCCCTTACTGATAAAAATGCTGATGCGTCAAATACTTATTTTCCCGCTGTATATCAATGCCATTGTTTGGTCTCAAGATGCGCAACAGTATTTTTTATTTGTAAGGTCTTTTTATAAAAACGACTTAAATGTCCTAATATAACTAAGGCCTAGTCATGGATTAATCTAAACCCTGTCCGGAAATCCACTCACATATGTACTATAGTATAAGACTGAAAGAGAAAGAAAATGTTTCTCATTTCATATATGTGCAGAGGATTTCTGCCTCATGTGCTGATTATCCATTTACCTTTATGTATTGGCAGGTGTTTTTATCCAAAAGGATATACTGTGCATTCAATCTATACATTATTTGTATTAGTCTATGTGCTCCTTGGGAATTAAACCCATGATCTTTACATGTTAATGCAGTGTTTTACCAGTTGAGCTACAACAACTATCGCTTTCATTTTTTTAAAAAAGTACTGTTCATTTCTTGTTTTACATAATCAAAATTACCCCTTTTGTTCACCACTTTGTAGTTGTGGTACACTGTAAAAAAAATATGTAGCATTTTTGTCAAATCAATGTATATTTTTATGCTACTTTTACTTTAAAAAAATAAGTTAAACAATTTCAACTTAATTTTATAAGTTATGTCAACTTTCCACAAGCCAAAACTTAAAATAGTAGGTTTTAACTTCATGCTGCATTTTTTTTACAACATGTTGTAGCAATTTGGTTTAGGTATATTTAATTTAAATATTGACAACTTCACTTGTATAATAATTTATGTGACATACGGTATAATGTATAAGGCAATAATTGTTGCATTCACATAGATAATATGAAATACAGTGCCCTCCGCTATTGCCACACTTGGTTAATGAGCAAAATTGTCTTTATTGTGACATAGTCTTTTGCACAAATTTTTTACCAAAAACTGTTCTAATTCGGAAAAAATTGCAAACACAACAGTTATATATTTAACAAAGGTTTTTGTTGTTGAATTTTTTTAAGCAAAAGATCAAAAGGTTAAACAATAAAGACATTTTTTCACAGCCACGTTTGATCATATTTACCAAGGGTGCTAATATCAGTGGAGGGCACTGTACGTCATAACCAATTTGCTTGGTCAGACACTAAAAAGACATCCTTCTTCCAATTCATTTCAGCTGAATAATTTTTCGGGTCAATAGGGAATACAATTCTACAAGTCATAAGATACAGAGATTTTCACCACATATTGTAAGTGCATGTGCTCACACCTTTTCCCTTCATATACCCGGTGCATCAAAATGTCAGTAGTATTATCAGGTTCCTGTTTTGGTCAAATTTGCATCTGGCAGAATAAGTCTGGGCCCATTTCTAAAGAGCAGAGGTGCAGAGCAGTCACAGCTTAGCATTCATATTGATAAGGGTGCACTCAAAGAACAGCTTAGAAATGCATTTGCCATGTCAAAGCCGGACAAATTCTCATAGCTGCCTGCTATGAGCTTGTGTTCCTCTGGGGTTCAAAATAGAGATGACAAAGAGGACGACTGTCTGGTGTAGTGAATGAAACCACAATAGATAGAAGGACCTGCTACAGACTTTATAGCCATGATGTCCATACTACAAGACTACCATAGACTTCTGAGCATGGTGTCTATCTAGACATAATGTTTTTGGACTTATACCATAAAAGTAACATAGTATGATAATAAGTATGTTTGGATATAAGACAGACACACCTTAATTCCCCAGCTGACAACAAAGTCGAAATATATTATAGCATGACTGTGATTAACAGCATGCACATGTAGACTTATTATAACAGTCCCATATGCATAAATGAAGGTATCAATTATGAAATACAGCACGCAGCTACACATTACTCCACTCAAGCTGGGCAGATGCAAACACACAGCACGTGAAGTAATATGAACAAGTATTCTTATCAGATGCAGATTTTTTGGCTGGCAGTGTAGATGGCTGGCTGGGGTAGTATAGGGGCTGCTGGCCTGTGCCGGGGGGCATTCTAAGGATAATTGGAGGGCCAGCATATTGAGAATGAGGCCAGGCAGCCCAGTCTGCTCAGGGGGGTCAGTGTACTGCACTCACAGCTGGTCATTAGTGACCCACGCTGAAAGGAATATGGAGCTATGCTAAAAAACCTATTAAAATTTTAGCTCAGCGGCTGCGACAACATTACAGGAGAAAGGTGAGAGAGGGAGATTAATCTTTATTGGGCGATTAGCGAATACGGCCTCCATTCGTGGAAACAGGGCACACTGGGTTAGCAAGAGTAGAGAGTTGATACACATAGACCAAAAATGTGAATTTTGGGTATGCTTTGGTCTATTACACGTGACTGATTGATAGATTTTGTACATAAAATTAGACAACACTTTCAATTAATGGCAAGCGTTTATTTGACTGCCCAACTTCATAAGTGCACAAGCTTTCTTATTAATCCATGTGTTAGGTTTGTAAGATGGTGTGTTGATACAATAAATGTATTTTAGGATTAATCTCTCACAGAACCCTTTCGAAGACTTTTAGTATCACCAATATAACTGAAGATGTTAGCTTAATATTCCAAACAAACAATATTCTACTCCAAATTAATACTGATGTCGGGGGTCAAAAAAACAGTTTTAATGAGATTTTGAACAAATACAAGATGCACTCGAAATAAAGGTACACCTCGAGGTAAAATGCGAGTAATCAAAACACTGCAAAATGACCAATAACCTCGCCTAACCTCAAAACAAAAGAGCC
Organism: Misgurnus anguillicaudatus; assembly: GCF_027580225.2. NCBI lineage: Eukaryota > Metazoa > Chordata > Actinopteri > Cypriniformes > Cobitidae > Misgurnus > Misgurnus anguillicaudatus. Next base: position 20,728,079 of record NC_073347.2, on the reverse strand, counting down.
TAGGATCTGAAGGTACAGTAGATCATAAAGACAAAAAAGAAAAAAATATAGCCCCAGCATCTCCTTTTATCACGGCATTAATTTGTTCTCCTCAACAACAAATGATTTCTCCCGCACTTGTGAGAATTTTGTTTTCTTTTATGTGCTCCTTAAACATTCATTATATATTTTTATATGGAATATGCAAAAAGAAGTCTGAATGTTGGGAGGCAAAGTGATTAAATATTAAACAATGCAAAAAATCTGTCTGTTACCTAAAGGGATGCTATTTTGCTCTTTCTTCTGCTCCCCTTACTCTTTTTGCCTTATCTTTGCATGCCGAAAGTCCTTTAAAGCACCGTGTGCTCCGAATGCACACAAAGCAGACCCAGGCTAAGTTTGTTTCGGGCCCAAGCGATTTATTATGGAGTACGAAGCAGCCGGGTCACTTCACTAAACTAATGTGTCATCGCTCGCTGGCTGGAGCGCTGACCAAAGTGCTTGCAATGTGCATTGAGTCTGAATTATTTCTCTGCCCCCTGGCAGCAACAGAGAGAAAACACGTGAACGAAGAAAAAAGACGGAGCAAAAGGAAGAGAAAAATGTTTAAAAAGGAGGAGAGAGGACAGCCTGCACAGTTTGAGTGTGATCCTTGGGGAAGCATTAGTAAACCTTTGAAGGGGGAAAACGGCATCTGCACCATAACCGAGACTAACACTGTGGGGTGAGGGGGTCAGAGTCCATTCCACCATGCTGCTATTTTTGGACGCAATAGGCCTGGGGAAGAGGAGGGACTATGGGAAGCCTGCGCTATTCTGCGCTCAGACAGAGAGTGAACTTCACGGCAGGTCTTCCTCGATGTTAAGCTGGTGCTCTCATCCAGTTACAATGGTACACAAACACAATCGTTAGGGTGGGTTCGGGACTTGTGCTCTCCTGGTGCATTATACCCCAGGCTGGGAAGATAAAGGAGACTGTGTTGTTCTCTTTGTGCAGACTGAAATCCTTCAGGGCCCTGACTCACATATATGGTACCTGAAACAAGGTTCTGAATCATCTGCTCTTACTCTCTCAGAGACATTCAGTTTAAAAATGTTTAACCCTGGGAATGACATGTTTAGCTATGGGAATACATAGTGTGGTTCAAATTTGAAAGTCTGCACTGAAAATCTTAGAATCGAAGATTATTATTGCCTTTTTGGGGGGGTTAAAACTAAGATTTTAGAACAAAAATATAGGATGAGAATGGGACATTTCATGCACTAGATTACTAATCAGTTAAAGATATTGACAGTGGCGGTTCGTGATTGATTGCTCATCTGAGGGGCGCTAATTTAAAATAAGTGTTCGGAGTGTCATGTGTGTTGCTTGTGTTTTCAAAATATGTGTTTGTTGCGTCATGTAAACCATGTGCATCACGTGTTTTGTCAAAATAAGTTTATGATAAAAGATTCACAAAATACATGCAAGACACTCCCTTAACAGTAAAATCTAGTTATGCATGAGATTATGCGAGTATCTGGCAAACTCGAGCGTCTCTTTTATCATAAACCCTTTAGACACGTCTGCACTTATTTTGACAAGACACGTGATGCACACACGATCTCTCGAAGCTCAGAAAACATATTTTGAGAAAAGGAACCACACCACCACATGACGGGAAACATACATGTTGACAAACTTTTCGCATCGAGCGCCCTCGAAAAAAGAAGTCATCGGCCGCCACTGGATATTGAATATATAAAATTTTCTGCCTTTCATCGAAGTTTACAGTATAAGATGATTAAGTTGATGAGACGTAACATCAAATCGTCGCTGTCCGATGAAAACCACGTATGTCCATTTTGCCGATTTTTTGATTTTTCAACGGATTGAATGTCCAGGTTAATTTCCGTATACAGTATGCTTCACATACCTAAATGGCCAATGAAAAGTTGTGACCATTTTGGACATACGTGAGTTTCATCGGGCAGCGACGAAATGCTGAAAATTCTAAAATACATACTTTATATTCACTTTTTTATTCAAATTGTTGATTCATTTGTAAATATTAAATAAAAGGCATAAAAAATAGAAGCATAGTGGTTTCAGACTTTTTTATTTCGATTCACTACAGTACATTTGTCGATCATCTTTAATTTAAAATGGATGTTGTGTGAGATGCAGTTTGCATAAAAATCACTGGGCATTGATAAAATGTTCCTGAAGGGAAAAGGTTCTTGGAAACATTGGTTCCAAAGTCAGCTAGCTAATCTGGGAGCGCAGTCTTGCAAAACAAACCATCACTCTCACAAAGGACCTGCCACCTGGCTTTGATTTCCCTGAACAACGCTGTGTATCATCATTGCAAACACGCACATCACTCTAATCACTCCGTGATCTCTGTAGGTCAACGCAGTGTCTATCGAAAACTTGCTGCAGGAGCAAAATGATGACGGAACAACCTCGTAAAGTGTAAATAACTTTTTAAGAAACTCCAAAAATGATTGTATTAAATGCATCAGTTTTCATCAGACAGGAATAAACAAATCTGCAAAGCACAGCCAAAGTGGTGTTACTAATGCTTCCCCTTTGGAAAGGCCCGCGTTTGGCCCCGTGGGCAGAGGAATGATTGGCAGGCAGAGGAAAGCAGGAGCGAGACCCTGAGGGGAACGAGCACGGCAGGGATTTGGCTTCGCCAACCCCACCTCCATGTTTTGAAATCTAAGAATAAACAGCGATAAGACTCCAAACTCTTCCTGCAGTTTAATCTTGGCCCCCACCGCCCTGTCTCACTGGGCACCCTACTACAAATGGGCTAGGAGGGAAAAAGTGGACATGCATGACTGCTCTCACCTGCGCAGACTGGCTGCTCAGGCAGGAAGAGCCCCCTGACTCCCGCACTAATCGCCTTTAACAGGAAGCGCCGGCGTCTCTACTTATGATTCTTCCCCATCTGTCTTTCTCTTCGGTGATGAAGGTATCCATCGAGATCCGCTCGTCCCAATCCACTGTATCCCATTATGTGGGCTTTCATCATGCTTTCGAAGTTTGTCTTGGCAACTAGGCATGTCCTCGTCATGTATATGGGAAATGGGTCTGATTAATCTTGATCAGTGGTTCCCAACCCCAGGTCAAGAATCAACTTACAGATCATTGAAGTACACATATAAGTCACAATAATTTTCCCCTTAATTTTTAAGGACTAAGCATCATACAGTTGATTTTCGTTTAATATAAATGTTTCTGAGTTCCTCATTTGGTGGATATATTTTGTGATTTTGTTGTTCTGTGATTGTTACATTTGTTTTTAAAAATGTATTAAAATGTAAAGTATAATTTATGTTTAATAAACAAACCTGCATGTTTAACATACTGCCTTATAGTGTACAGTAGTGTTCCTAATGAGAATGAGTATTTTGTCTATGCCCCCGTGTGAACGAGTTAGCAGATTACAGGCCCCTGTGAACTCTGTGAGAGTACTCTGTACTTAATATTATTCACTTACATGTTTCGCACAAGAAAAAAACAAATTATGAATAGTATATGTGGCAGGGTAAGTGAAAGAAAGCTGATGAATAGAAAGAGTAAGAGAGAGAGGAGAGAGGGGGGAGAGAGAGCAGTCGGGGTGGCTGGGTGTCAGCTGACAGATATAATTACAGGAATGGTCCTCTCTCCCTAAACCATTATTTATTTTAGCAGTTCTGACCTGCTGCTGTGGCCCTACCACCCCCACTCCTGCCAAAAAGTGGCTTTTTAACTGAAAGCTTTCCAAACAAGCCTCACTAGTGCTTGGCTTCATTCCAAGATAGCATGTATTTTGTGAATCTGGGCTGTTTTACTACAAGTCCGTGCTGGGTCTGAACCAGAGTGGCTCATTTGTGTGTGTTTGTCTATTAGTTTGTAATACTGTACACAAAAGCGTGTGTGGTGAGACAGAAGTGGTGGTGGGAGGGGTGAAACCATTTATGATGTGATTGTTTAGTACAGTGAAAGGTCGCAGTTGTTTAGTTAGCTTTTACTGTTGTTAAATAATCTTTTACGGTTCTCCTAACATCAAGATTTTTTTATATTGTACATAGGTAGAACAAATTCAGGGGTATTTCCCAGAATTCGGGCTTATTTATGTCCCCAAGGTGTAATTCTATTAAAAACTAATCAAATCTAATACATTTGAGCACCATTAATTAGTATAAACAAAAACAAGCCTAGACTTTTTATGGCTGCTCTTACTAATAATTTTATCACATTTTATTGGTGTTTTGTGGTACAATATCGGTGTTTTGGTGTTGTCCTTCACCAGAGTTTTCACAAATTAATAAAACAAAAAAAAACATATGAATTAATGTTACAGAAATTAATAAATTACATGCACAGATTAAGCATTTTGTACTTTATTTTGCGCAATTTCTACCTGTCCCATGGTTTAGCTGTCATTACCAAAACATAAAGGGACTTTTCCACTGCTTTTTCATCAAAAGTTTATTTGGTAGCCATGGTAACCTAATGACATAGTAGAGCACATGGATTTCAAGCTGCAAGACTGATGCCTTGATGTCCAGAAAAGTAAGTAAATCTACTCTTTATTCTTTGTGTTGGGCATGTACACTTATGCGTCATTACCATATGTGTTGTATTTCTGTATATTTAAACATTTTTTAAATATTTGTATCACTTTAATAGTAAAAACGGTGTACATTACATGTAGAAAGCTAGCTACACTTGCTTAGTCATCATCTTAGCTAGTAGGGCTAGTTTTTTGACAAAAATGTCATTACCAGCACAGTCATTACCAGCACAATACATTATTTCCAATAAATTATGTATAAATAACCAAAGCATCCTACAATTAAACATTTCTGACAATGTATTAAAAAGTTTTGATAAATGGCATTCACTTAAAATAAGCTTAGATTCCAAGCCAGGGTAGATTGATGAATCAGAAATTTAGATACGTAAATGACTATAATTCATCTTGCAAGTAAAAATCTCATTAAGTTCAAGATAAATTAGATTCCATGTGAAACCACAAAATGTTTTAAAAGCACTGATTTTTCATTTAAGTTTTATTTTTTACATATATTCGATACGATGTGATGGTAAAGACACATTTAATTGACATAGTTAAGAAAATGGCAAAAAAAACATAAATTCCCTTTATCTTATGGTCTCAACCAAGCTCATAATGTCGCTCCTGACTTAAGGACTGATAATTTGATGTATACCAATTAGTCACATTTGGAATTTACATTTTTAAAATGGCAGCAAACCAATTTGGCCCTTAATCTGAGAAATACCCTCAGACGAGGGCTTTGAATGAGGGGTTAAAAAACTGGCATGAATGTCCTCGAATTACACTTGTTAGAAATACAAAAAAGTTGCATGATTAAAGTTCACAATACTGCACTGTTTGTTCCAGGAAAAGTGTGACTAATTCTACAAAAACATTGTGAAACAAAAAAAAGATATTTATTACTTTTGTAACATTTTTCATTTTTCCCATTTCTGATTTATTGTTGTTGAGACAGGAAACAAAAACAGCAGCAATGTTCCTGTGATTTTTTACTATTTTTGTTTACATACGAAAGTTATTGCTGGACATTGGTTAGTAATTTTGGGTGGACAATAATTCCAATTTTAAATGACAAGCGTTTTTAATCTTTCCGTAGTTCAACAAGTATTTGATGGTGACCATTGGATCTTGTTGGCTCTTACATCATGTTAACACTGATAGAGATGTGAGACTGCTAAAACACACCCTGGTGGACAGAATCATATATTACAGCCTCAGAAGCTGAGGATCAGTGAGAGACAGCACAGTAAGCAAACACACTCATTGCAGACAAAAGACATACAGAAGAGTCATAACATGCTTGAAAAAAACATTACCTGTGTATGTGCGCGCGTGTGTGTGTGTTAAGGTTTCAAATATTTGTGTCATCACAAATGTAGTGAAACATAGTAAAAGGCTCACATATTGTCCAAATCATGTTTAGTTTTCTAGATCTAATAATGTCAACAGGTTTGTGTGAGGGTTAAGTTTAGGGTAAATATCATTATCTTAAAACCATTGTGTCTATGGGAAGTTCTTGCTAATAATGCTTCAAACGTCTGTGTGTGTGTGCGTGCGTGCATGTGAAGATAAATGAGGCAAAACAATAAAAGATGGCCCCTCTCTGAAAGATGCACACTGTCAAAGAAAATAAATAACTTCAAGCCTCATCACCTTCAGAGGGAAAAACGTTCACCGCATGAATATGCAAATATCTCAGCTAGTTTACGTTTGTTTACAAAGCTGCTGCTTTTGTGTTGAGCAATTAAGAGCGCAAACATTTCTTTCTGAACACTCAATCTGTAGAGATGATACGTAAAATCCGGCAAATGCGCACAGATTATTAATGCAAATCCCGTGCAACTTTTTCCATTGTTTGAAATGAAAAGGAATGAATCCCAGATTTAGCATATCCTGTGGGTTGCGGGTGGGCCGCAGACTGCACTAAAACTGCACCCCGATCTCCTTTTCCCCTCACACTGACCACATTGTATGAGCAGTCATTGGTGGGATCAAGCCGATCAGATTCAGTTGGATCCAGGACCAAAGACAGGGGACAGCCATTGTCACAACACATGAGAAGAGTTGCAAGCATGAAAGCACCCCTCTGCCTCCATTTGAAATATTAATAATTCTAATGAGGTTGATGCTGACCGGAGCAGAGCTGCTTTGGTGAGTGGCCCCATCCGGAGGCTTATTGGAATAACCTTGTGCTCTTTGGATCTTCCATCCGAATACACATACTCACACATTTGGACACAACCATGCAAATCAGTCTTGAATGCTCCCTGCAGGAAGGCAGCGGTCGATCCCCTACGGACAGAACGCTGTCCTTCTCCTGACCTGTGTCACCCGGAATCAGCAATCACTTTTCAGAGTTCACCGTCACCCATACATTAGCATCCATGTGCTGTGCATTGTTTGCTCGCCTTTTAATTCGGTATTTATATGCTGAATATGCAGTTAAAGGCCTCAGCAGACAAGACTGAGGGACTGTCCTATGGGTAGGATATGCTAATTGTTGTAATTGTATAATTCATTTCTGCCTGACATTGCTTGGTTATTTTAAGGCGTTTGTTGGCATGCTGCAGAATTGTTGTGCATGTTTAATGAGGTTGACCGCATTAAATAAAATGATTCATTAAACAGATAAATTCACCTAAAGAAAACTAAAATGCCTATGTATGTTGAAAACATTGTACAGAGCAGGAGGGTATTTCTCAGATTAAGGGCCAAATTGGGTTGCTGTAATTTTGAAAATTAAAATTCCAAATTTGACTAATTGGTATACATAAAATTATCAGTCCTTAAGTCAGGAGCGATGTTATGAGCTTGGTTGAGACCATAAGGTAAGGGAATATATGATTTTTTTGCCATTTTCTGAACTATGTCTAGTAAATGTGTCTTTACCATCACATCATTACATATATGTAAAAAATAAAACTTAAATTATAAATCAGTGCTTTTAAAACATTTTGTGGTTTCACGTGGAATCTAATTTATCTTGAACTTAATGAGATTTTTACTTGCAAGATGAATTATAGTCATTTACGTATCTAAATTTCTGATTCATCTACCTTGGCCTGGAATATAAGCTTATTTAAGTGTATGCCATATATCAAAACTTTTTAATAGTGATCATTTAGACTGTCCAACATTGTCAGAAATGTATAATTGTATGATGCTTTTGTTATTTATACATAATTTATTGGCAAAATTATGTTTTGTGCTGGTAATGACTGTGCTAGTAATGACATTTTTGTCAAAAAACTAGCCCTACTAGCTAAGATGATGACTTAGCAAGTGTAGCTAGCTTTCTACATGTAATGAACACCATTTTAACTATAAAAGTGATAAAAATATTTCAAAAATGTTTAAAAATACAGAAATACAACACATATGGTAATGACGCATAATAAGTGTACATGCCCAACACAAAGAATAAAGAGTAGATTATATTTCTGGACATCAAGGCATCAGTCTTGCAGCTTGAAATCCATGTGCTCCACTATGCCATTAGGTTACCATGGCTACCAAATAAACTTTTGATGAAAAAACAGTGGAAAGTCCCTTTATGCAGAGTGTGTTGGTAATGACAGCTAAGCCATGGGACAGGTAGAAATAACGCAAAATAAAGTACAAATGCATATATATGCTTAATCTGTGCATGTAGTTTATTAGTTCATTAACATTTAATTCATATGCATATATTTTTATTAATTTGTGATAAAAAATGTTTGAAATATGACATGTGAAAACTCTGGTGAAGGACAACACCAAACCACTGATATCGTACCACAAAACACCAATAAAATGTGATAAAATTATTAGTAAGAGCAGCCAAAGTCTAGGCTTGTTTTCGTTTATACTAATTAATGGTGCTCAAATTTATTAGATTTGATTAGTTTTTAATAGAATTACACCCTGGGGACATAAATAAGCCCGAATTCTGGGATATACCCACCTACAAAAGTCCTATAAAAATACTTACAGTATAAAAAGATTTACCTATAAAACACCTTGGAGGGATTTTTGTATAGAAATGAATCAGGGAATCATTACTAAATTAAATGGGACCTGTCAATTGTACACAAAACAAGAGTTTAGCCGAGCATCAGCTCACTCTGTTTATCTACTTCCCCTATACAATATCTCATAAAAATCATCAGACACAGACGACTCCGGGCCAGATCAGCGCCGGAGCTGCCGACTTCGGCACGGATCCGACCTGGAGTCTTCTGCTGTCTAGTGTTGCCACTTGTTGGCAAAAGTCACTTGGATTGTTAAGCTGTACTGAGCTACAATCTAGCTAGTGAAAAATGTAATTTAGTTTCTAGCATCTACTCTTAGTTAGTTAAAGAGAAAAAGGGTTGACTAAATGCATATGTGTGAAGTCAATAGCCAGAAAAGTGCCATTGCTCATCCTGAGAGGAATTTCTCTCCTCCTTTAAGATGTTTTCATGTGACTCTAGATCAATGCCTTTTTATTTCTTTGAACGGCGCAGGATCAATAGTCGGCTGCGGTGAAGAGCGCGGCCACCGAATGACAAGCTATGTGAAGAATATGACCATCAATGCTCCAGAGCCTGCCCTGTTTCTCTTCTAATGTTTCTCTCTTCCAAAGATTGTCCATGGAATAGATTAGTGCTCTGTAACATCACTTCAACTCCCAGACCAGCCAATGTGTGTGCCCCCACTCCACATTTGTGTTTAATCTTATTTAAATGAAAGGGACTTTGGCAAGAAGGCGGCAGGGAGTGCCAGCCTGCACTCTGGAGCTGGGGAGGAGGATAATGCCCAGCTCAGTGCAGCGGGGAGGAGGGGGGGCCGGAGGGGAGGCGAGCCCGATCCAGCCCAGCAGGAAGCTCCAGATGTGAGGCCACTGAGCTGACAGCGCATGTTCCCTCTGGGAAAGAGTGTGGCTAACGTAGCCGAAAGAAAAAGGAAGAATAGAGCAAGAAAGACAAAGAGAGTGAGAGAGAGTAATTTATTCTTGTGAAATGGACACAGTTTGGTGTAAACCATAAGTGAAAAGGAACAGAGAGTCCTGTGAACTGTGAAAGTGTGAACCCTCCAGCCTTGTGTTTTATGTGCTGAGGAACTGATGATAGAGAACATAGGCATCCCACCAATGTATTAAAGTTTTAGTTAAAGAGCAACTCTTCATGTTAATGCATATAATGTTCATGTAACAAGCAAATATTAACATTCATGTGATTGACCTTTCCACACTTAAAATCCAAGCACACTTAAAATCACTAATTCACATTCCCCCCAAGATTATATCAAGCATCCGCTGATGGTGCATGTAGCATATCTAGAGGTCTTTTAAAAATATCAAATGTGCATGGACGTCACTATAAGAGTGTTCATTCTGCTATAAACCGTTTTCAGTGTGAATTGGGGGTCAGTTCAAACGGGGAGATAGCTATGGGTCCCATATCTTATCGTCCTGTAGTTACTTGTGAATCAACAGGAATACACACACATGTGCACATACACACCCATGTTGTGCTGCGTCAATGTGGCCAGGGGCCAAGTGTATAGTGGTTGGCCAGATAAGGGGCTGGTGGAGCAGGCGTAGTGTTCCGGGGACGGTCTGAAGAGCGATAAGAACAGATAAGAGTCAGCCTGCAAGTGCTTATAGGAACATAAAGCTGAGAGACCCCTGCCACCAACCCCTAAGACTGTGTGTGACATATTAGAGGACCAAGAGAGGAAAACTCACACATACTGGCCCAAAAGCATCTGAAGCCACACGTAGAATATTTACATATTATGATAAAAACTATATTTGATTTAAATGCAAACAGATTTCATATCAGGACTTTGCAATACAAAAGTGATTCAATACGAGTCTACATCGACGTTGTTAAAGGTTGGATTTTACACAGTTCACTTTAAGACCTTATCTAAAGGTTGACTTACAGACAAAGCACGAAATACGTCAATGTCAAAGGAGGCATTTTGAAGTTCCAGCCGAGGATATTAAGGCCACGCATTTCTCATAAAACATGACCTTCATTTTCTAGGCGGAAACCAGCGTGCAGTTCAGGAACTGTTTTGCATTTGATACCGGCTGCGTGTGTAGCTGATGGGCCAGAGGTTTATTTTGAGACATTTATTGTAACACAGGTGTTCTCTTTTCTGAGAATCAGGAACTAGACTGGTCTGCGTGGACCACCGTGCTCAGCCAAGTGGTGAAAGGACAGCTTAAACGAAACTGGCCCCAGAGGAGGTGCTGGCAGCGGGGGGAAGATACAGTACAGTAGAGCCAGTACGACCATGCAAGCTTCTCGAAAAGGGAAGGAAGGAAACAGGGGCCAGTGGTTCCATCAAGCAGAGAACCTCTTGGCTAAAGTCGCTCTTTTTCTTATGATTATGACCACACCATCCCCCCAGCTCAGAATGGGACCAGACTTCTGACTTTCTGTCAGGCCGAAAGTGAAAATAAACACCACATGCAACGGCCAGACTTCATAGTATTTAATGAGGGGAAAGTGTTTTAAGAGGCTGCTGAAAAGTTTGGGGCATGTTAAAAGGAACTCTTTACGCTATAAGTCATTCTTTGTATTCTGTTTGTTGGTTTATTAATTATTCTCATACATTATGTCTTAAGGAAGTTTGCTTTATAAACATAAGCTTTCAGTACTGTGGACGATGTATGTCTCATAGACATTTGATGGCCAACGCACAACAACAAATGCATATCACAAATAACATTTCTTTAAGATTTGCATGATTTGTAAAGATTATTGTTAACATTGTTGTTATCTGTTTTAAACTTATAAATAATAATCTGTTGCTTCCACTCTAACTTGGAAAGGTCCCAATAGCGGTACCCGATGCAAAGTCTTCATGAATTCAACCATGACTTTAAATCAACTGTGGGCAATAATGAATGGATATTAATTTTTAATATCTGGGACCTTTGTAAGACTTGTCAAGCTGTCGCGAGGCTCTTTTGATATGTGAATTTTAACATTCATAAAAGAGCTTGAAAGCTTGCCAATGAGCAGCATCTGCTCCCAGCGCACTGAGACACGATGAACTAACACGCGTCCTGCTCCTCCCCACAATGAGACCATGTCAAAGACGAGTTCCTTGTTGATGCCTGTCAATGGCAAAGGTGTCACCACTGCAATTAATCTCTTTAACAGAGAGCAGGGCCCTGCTTTGTTTATATTGCTGCCTTCTCTCCTCGCTGACTATATACTCCCCAAGGCCCCTGCACACACGTTTCTTCGGGCCCCTTATTTCCTTATCACCCTGTCATTGCTGACCATGGCCTCTTGAGTAACTACGCTGAAGGAAATGATGAAGAAAGGGGAAAGAAGCAACAAACGGCTAACCCCTTGAAATTTCCACGAACTGCCTTATCAGAGAAGACCGGGCAACTTTTCTATCCGAATTGCATATAGCTGAAGAATGACCAGACCTTTCTGTGTATTGCTCCCTCTTTTATTTCACCTTTTTAAGGCACGACTCCATTCTTATGGCACAATGTATACAACCTCGATTTTCTGTCAATTACATTAGATTTTTTTAAGAGACTTGTCAAGCATTTTGTTTGGTATAAGGGAGGTGCTCTTATCAAAAGGCTAGCTATCTTAAAGAAATAGATCACCAGAAATGACTTTCTATTTTTGTTTACTGATCATCTTTTTTCTAACTTCAATATAATATAAAAGAATACGTGTACATGACAGCGATGTACTGAAAACTACAGATTTTCCCATTTTGTTTTTGAAAAGTTTCTCCACATACATAGATCCATGAAAACTACTAAAAACATATTATTATGCATGCCAAGACAGTTGGCAAGGTCACACAATGTTTGTAGACATAATGCACATATTGTCACCATTTTCACAGATTTGCATAGCTGTTTTTAAAACTTTCACTTCAAAAAACCATTTTTGCATTGCATTTAAGGGCCTTCAAAATGCTGTCGAAAATGAACAACCAAAATAAAAAAAAGTTTTCGGATTTTACCTAGAAATAATATTGTGTAAACACCCCAAATAGACACCACAGGCTAAATGTTAAAAAGCGTAACTGGTTTTCGGATGGCCATCCAAGATTACCTTTATGGTGCTTTTATGTTGTTATTATTTTTTATAGTTGTTGTTGTTTTGTCCTTTCATAGCATGATATTTTTGCTGTACAAAAATGGGAAAATATAATATGTAAAAATATATTATTCACAGAAACAGTAACAGCATACAGAGTTTTGAATGACATAATGGTGTTTTTTGGGAGAACCATTACTTTAAAGGGATAGTTCACTTTGAAATTACATTTCTGTCATAATTTCCTCATCCTCATGTTGTTCTAAATCTGTATGAATTTCTTTGTTTAGAAGAAAGAAGATATTTTGAGAAATGATGGTAAACACACAGCAGATAGTGACCATTGACTTCCATAGTAGGGTAAAAATATTTTGGAAGTATTGTGATAAATGATAAAGAACTATTTTGATAAATGCTCGTAAGCACATAGTTGACGGTACCCATTAAATTCCATCATATTTTTTATTCCTACTATGGAAGTCTATGGTCACTATCTGCTGTGTATTTACCATAATTTCTTAAAATATCTTCTTTTGTATTCATCAGAAAAAATTAATTGACATAGGTTTAAAACAACATAAGGATGAGTAAATGATGACAGAATTTTCATTTTAAAGTAAACTATCCCTTTAAAAGTGTAAAACAAGTTCCCCCCAACTCTTTATTCCTCTGCGCCATATTTCCTCATACTGTTTTGTATGGAAAGTGACTCCTGTTCTGCCAAGATCATTGTACAGTTATAATTCAAATTGTCGTTCATCAGGGTGGGCCATGTTTTTAACTTCCAAATAGGCATTTATATGTAAACATAAACTGTTATATGCTAATGTGCTAATGGTTGTGACATAAATAAGTTGTTTATAAATGGATTTGGTGGAAAGGAAAGAGAGCTTTGCGCCTTGAAAATTAGACTATAATAAATCAAACTGTTTTCATTTAAAAGAGAAAGCAAATGGTGTTTTCCATAATATGTCTCCTTTACCCTATCTGTACCGGACATAACTGCGTAGGGTGACATACACAGCTGTAAAGTCAGTGTGAAAAATAAGCAGAATGTTCCAGAAACAGTAAGTGTTCCTTTTTGGACCCTCAGATAAAGGCATGGAAATGAAGGGCAAGTTGACTGAGCGGTAAGTACAGCAGGCAGAGCACAGATCAGGACAAATCCCTCGCTTCAATTAGTCATTCTTTTACTTTCTACCTTTTTTTTCTTTTTTTTCTGACATCTGGAATGTATTCCTGAATCTTACCGGTAAAGAGAAAAAGAGTGAACAAGAGAGGCAGTGCAGGATAAAGATAATCCACCTGCTTAGAAGATACACTATAAAGTCAAACCAGGGCACAGAGACTGATAAAAAAGACGCATTAAGACAATGGTTAAAGAATAGGCCAGATTTAATGAGTCAGTGGCTATAATAAGAAAGAGAAGTTGCCTTTAAATTATCCCTCATTAACTCATCATCTGATGTCACACTGTAGCAATCTTACAGCCATAAAGACAATAAAGCAATAGTTCCCATCTCATGACTACAGCTGTCCAGAATGTATATAGTAGGCTATGTATGGGATTGATTAAAGATGAAGCTTAAAGGGATCAAAGGTCACAGTCTCTCTCCCTCTCTTTTTCGCCGGGTCTGACTCTTTGCTGAAGACTTTGTCCTAGCGCGGCCACTCATTAGACTCCTGAGGAGCAGGAGGAACCCGGCTAGACGAGAGCCCACAAGGGGACAGATATTGATCAGGGATCAAACCGAGCCACACACACACACACTTATCACACTCATACTTTCTGACACACAAGTGCACTCGAACAACTTGAATCAAGGGTATAAATTGGGGGATGTGTGCAGGAGGGAGAGGGGATGCTTGATGAAATAGAGGCCAATATATGATCAATACAGCCTGAGATTTTCTTCTCTCTCCAATTCAATTGTCATGCTGCAAGCAATTAGACAAGCTGCCGTTGCCTGTGAAGATACTGGGCCAGATTTAGCCCCATTACCAGACAGACCTCGGGAGATGAAAAAGGCTACTGTTATTATTTTTCTTAGTCAATATGCTTTGATTTTTCGAAATAAAACTGCGCATGGGGGTGGAGAAATGTCCTTGGGCTGACAGTAGGCCACAGACCGCAGGTCACTTCTCAGAAAGAGAGAGGAGATGAGAAATATAGTATTGTATTAATTATTTTAAATGATAAGAAACACACAAATGCAAACATTGTACTAGTTGTTTAACATTACTTATACTTAACATTACAGACCACACCTGGACAACTACACCTCAGTTGTTTTATAAATTAACATTTTGTCTTTTTTCTGTTAAACACCAAAAGGAAATTTTAGGTAGAAAATCATTGCTCCTAAGTCAATAGTGACCAGGGGCTGTAAATATAAAAACATACTATTGAGGTAGCCTATACATATCTGAATACATGAAGTACATGCATTGCACTGAGCCAACATAACAATGGGCTATAAATGAAAAACAAGCCCACAATCAATATGTTATATGATGCGAGATGAGCAAAAACAGTAAATAAATAAGGCATTGTGTAGTTTGCTGATATGATCATTCTACTTGGCCCTCATATGCATGGCATTGTTCCCATGCGCTGATATGTGGGGAGGGAAAATCACAGAAGATCCTTCACATGACCTTCAATGTCTGCGTAGTCTGAAGGAGCTAACCTCTTTTCTAGAAGGGAATGTCATGCAGACCCGAGGCATTATCTCCAACCCAGTTTTTCATGGGCATCTTGAAGGGCTGTTTGAGCTAGCTGAAGTGTTTGGACAATAGGTATTCATTAAGGGCCAGTGTACAGTGTACAGGGCTGTTTTGTCTGAGAGAGGAAGATAACAAAAGGACATTGCAACCCACTTCAGCATTTTCTAAATGAATGGCTGGGCCGTTGTGACAGCTTAGCGTTCAGTGTCAGGTGTCGCCCGCAATGTCTGTTTCGTGTTTATTTTTCATGGGAAGAGGCCGTGTTGAAACAAAGAGAGGGTTTAAATTTGGTACTGTTTCGCTTTACAGACTGCATTTTTGTTTGGTGTAATCCTTAAAGGACACAGGCGATGATGTCAGAGAGCGCAGGCTGGGTTGTTTTTTTATTTCTGCAGCCTCAGAACTTGTCTTCACAGAGAAATTGATTAGCAAGGGTTCAGGCCCAGCAGCTCAGGCTTCAGCGTGCAGAACACTCCCTGAACACAATAAAAATGTGGGCAAAGGAGGGGGTCTGGGGTATTCGAGAGATCCCTGGCAGAGGGAAACATACAGCAGGACAGCAGGGACTAGCCGGTTCAAAGTCCACAGTCTGAAACCTTGGAGAACCCCCATCCCCCTCTGAACCCTGGACCCTGCCCCCTCCTTTCTTGGCCCTCGTCTGGTTTGAAAGGTCAGTGCGTGTCTGGGAAAGAAGTCTGGGGATCCCCTTCTTTATTAAAGGTCACTATTATTCAATAGCTCTTAACACTCATCCGGGTCCAGCAAGCCTGGGCAGGAGGAGGTGCTGAAGGTTGCAGGATGGAGTGTAGACAGGCCTTGGAGATTCAGCAGGTTTCGCTTGAGTTTAGGACTGAAAATTGAATATCTAAAAGGTTTGAGTTTACTTGATAATGGATAGCATTCATAATGAGACCTATATGAGAAGCACCAAGGTTTGATTTCAAATATTGATTTTACGTTGACTTATAAACTGGGTCACTACCCTATGTACTTTTGTCTTTTCATTACACTGAAGTGAAGTTATTAGAGTTAAAATGCTTTCTAAATGTAAGTTTTCTAAATAATGGAGGTGCAGTAGCGGGCAGTAAAATTTGGCGGTAAATCGAATTTCAGAAGGGGGGTCAGGGACGCTGATAGTTCCCACATTGTATTACGTCCACCCCAGCCAAACTACTTTCCTATTTCTTAAAGCAAGAGAGAAAGAGGGGGAGAGAAAGAGACTCATTCTCATGTAAAACACTTTTCACAAGCATCCCCCAATCTGCGAGTCCTCATTAGGTATGCCTAGTTTAGCGCTGACTCTTTTTCATCAAGTGCCTCTATTATTACAATAATCATCACCACTACCTCAATCATGTTTGCAGTAATTTCATAAATCAAGAGCCCTTTAGCAGGCCACAGGAGCTCTGGATTCTCTCAAGCCATTTATTCAGAGCTTCAGAGAAGAGGTGAGCCAACGGGGGGAGACTGATCGGTCCAGGGCCTTTCACAGAAGAGGGACAGTAATTACAACCCTGTACAATGGGTGACAGGAGAGAATTATCACTCTCATTCAAGACTAGTGTGACCAACTCTAAATTTTCCATCAGTGAACATTGTTCTTACTTTTTTATGGACAAATATGTTTTTGTACTTTAATGCCAGATGTGTAAGGTCTTGTATGGAGTTGATGCTAACTGATATTTGAGTGAGGGGGCATTTAAACTGACTTGGAAACTTGATGATTTCTTTCACATGAGCACGCATCTGGTTTTGATAGACCCTCCCTTTCAGATAACCCATAAAACACAGGGCATGATTTCATATGTCATAAAAAGTATGGAAATGGTAACAGGACAGTAAATGTTATACTATCTGGCAGCTTCTTGTAAATATTTCTCAAAAATGAATTGTCTGCAGAGGGAGTTTTGCATATTTCCTCTTGACAAGATCAACATTACTGATTACAAGCATATACTGAGTATTAAATGCACAGTTGTAAGTGTTTAACTACTGTAAAAAGCTTGTGCTGGTTGACTTTGGCTAGATCTGAACTAAAGAGTATGAGTCTGTTTTTATGTGTACACAAACCTTGCAAAGCATAGTTTATTTGACCCAAGCCACATCTCCAATGTATACAATGTTCTCAGGGTTTCAAAAATCAGCGGTGCGTGTACAGTACGCGCACACCCTTCTGATGACAAACATTGCATCACATTGTACGTGGACCCTCGTGTACATACAAAAAATGGACTGTACTTGGGCATAAAGCAGTCTGAAATTTTTGTGCTTTTAAACAGCGCTGATAACACACAGTCCATTAACATCTGAGTTACAACTGAAGGACATTCCCACTTTTCCACTTGAGGATTCTTCAGGGAATGGGTGATGGTTCTCTATGCGGGATTGTATGCTGCCAGTAGCAGATGGCTTCAAATTGAATTAGATTGCAGTGTTAATAAGACTAACTTTTTGTTTTTGTCCTTGAGATACAGAGAAAGGTTTTATCACATCCTTCAGGATTTCACTTTGAGACACTGAAACACTGCACCAGAGCAGCTCAATTTATGGCACCATGGATAACTCCATCTTACTTAAAGGAACAGCGCACCCAACAACTGTCTAAATTTACATAAAGAGCACCTATTGTCTGATTCACGTTGTTACATTCCCTTTGGTGTGTAAGTGTGTTAGTACATGTACATACCCCAAAGTAAACAATGACGCGTGTTATCGTTTCTAACGTTTCTTGGACTACAACAAACACACGAATTGTAAGCAACAGTTTACTTCATGGGATTGGTGATGTTGACCATATCATAATTACTTCCGCTTGGACTTAGTTAACTCCTGTTAGCATTGCATTGTGACCAAATCTTTCAAACATGGTAAGGAGCGTCACATTTCCGGCTGACATCAAAGATATTCAGGCCAATCACAATGTACAGATTAGATGGCCAATCAGGGACACAGAGCTTTTGAAATCCGTGCGTTTCAGGAAGAGATTAAAATCTGGAGCTACAAAGATTTACGGTATGTGGAAAATAATGTGTTTTTACCCATAAACCACGCAAACACATTGTATTATATACCAAATGCACAAAATAACGAAAAATGTTTAGCAATGAAATAGGTGCACTTTAAATAGCGACTGATGACAGACTTTGCATGTTTGAGTGAATTAAAATTTTAAATACCTTACATTTAGATGTCAATTGCTAGTTTTCCCCAACAGTTTTTTTATGTTCTCTATATGTATACATACATGTAAACATGTGGGGCATGTGGGGCATGTATACATTGTGTATGTATAGCATGTCTGTGTGTGCCCGATTGCGTGTGAGGGCGTGTCTTACTGTCTGTCTCCATGTGATTATATAGCGGGGTGTGTCTGGGTCTCACCCCAGGTCGTAAACTCAATGTCTGAATTTGGGGCTCCAGCAAGGTGTCCCTCATTGCAATCAGCTTGGTAATCGCGCTCCTCCACCTAACATCCACAGCCATCATGACCATTATATTACAGCCACAGACAGTTCAACATTCAGAGGAGACAGTTTGAAAGACATATTTATATATAATCCTTATCCTCCCCAAACCAAAAAAGAAAACAGCTTCCAGTCCCCAATCCTGCTAAGGATTATTTTGTATAATGATGAATAATTTATGAAAATCTACCCCCTGGCTCTCGACAGTGTCTCTCAATTGGCCTTGGCATTAAGCCATTCATTCCTCTGACTGGGGTGGGAGACGCTCATAAGCAACTGCATAATAAAATCTAATTTTCATCCTAAAAGCGAACGATGCCATGACTTAAAATCTTATGAATAATTTCTAAATCTAAATTTGGACACACTTTCCCCTTTGTGGGATCTAAACAAGGACAGTGCAGCTTTTTTGGGGAGATTTTGGCATACCTTATACTTTGTATCAGCCTCCCAGTGCACTTTTTCATCTCCTCTAATGCTGGCCTTATATTTTTTCTTTCTTTAGCTAAAAAGCCTTTCTGTTCCTGCTTGAGGTTAAGGACATCAGAACTGGTTTCATCACTCACAATATGATGACTTTCCATTAAGGCAGATGAGATTTGGCTTGCCTATTAGTTGACCATTGAGAGCCATTCTCCCTAAAGTTTAAGCTGCTTAAGCTCGGAGTACAGTTATTTTTTAAGAGTACTCAAACATACACAAGGTCAAATCCACAGCCTTGAAAAACATAGTATGTTTGACTCGAACATGTACACAGAAGCTCAATGCATGCGCATTATGACAAAGTGCAATGTAGTCCACCATTGTTATTGTTGTTGCTGTTATGTGACATTGCGGCTTCTGACTAGAGTCAAGACATGGGGTGATGGCATCAATGTATCACAAAATATACGGATTGGCTGTACACAAAAAACCCTAAAGGTGTCGAAATCAGATTTATCCACTCTGGGATCTGGTATTAAAAAATAGCGGTTCCAGGTGTCCAAAACAGCAGATCCATCCAGACAAAACGCAGATACACTACAACATTTTTACGTATGCAGCTAAACGCGTCTCCGTGTGGATTGGCTCTTACTGTCTTCTCAAACCTATTTACAGTAATTCACAAATTTGCACTTGAGAAAAATGACTGATAATGTGACATCAGGGTGACCAGTCCCTAAGGCCAAACTAATAACACTCAACAATGGACAAGACACATCATGCTAACAGAGACAAGTTTGAGACAGAGAGCTGTGACAACTGTGACATGTTTTGTGTGTGTGTCACGGTGTGTGTGTGTAACAGAGAGGGAGTTAAAGAAGAAAGACAGAGTGTTATCTGAGGCAGCAAAGCCATCTCTGGCTGCAGGGATCTTTGATGCTGGAAATCAATAGATACTCACAGCACAGTGGCGTAACCTTGTCAGGCCAGAGCAAGGGTACTCTGGCTAAAAATGTGGGTTGGAAGAAAGATATTGGGTGAGGGGGAAGAAGAGGGGAGGATGAGGAGAGAAAGCAGTGTCATCTGGCCGCCCTCAGCAGCTTAGTTTGTGAGTGACCGGCAATCGGGTCGTGGCCTTACAGGCCTTTGTAAAGCCAGATCACCTGAAAGTGAACATGGCAAGTCAACTGCTGCGCAGAGCACATAATCACTAATACACACACACACACACACACACACACACTTAAATCAGGAGTGCAAGCATCCCATAAATCTTGAGATAAATTCAGAGTGATGTTCAGAGACGTACAAGGGATTTCAACATTTGTTGAGTCAAAAATGGACAAACTCAGTCATTAATTTAACCCAGAAAATGTTTATATTTTACCCAATAAACCCAGCATTTTGGATTGAAACAACCCAACATACATTTAGGGTACTTTCATGTCTGTAATTCTATTTATTTGATTCAAACCAGAGACAAAAAATTATACATTGTAGGTTTTTTGCAGTTTTGGTTTCCTTTCACCCCACACTGATTGCTCTGGTCCAAACTAGTTCAAACGAACCAAAATGCAGTCATGTGATCACTGGCCAAATGTCTCTTCTTAAACTGCTCTTCGATTGGTCAGAATCAACGTGCTGGAAATTCCAACTTAACCCCGGAAGTAAACAAAAGAAGAGGAAAATACAGCAGATACCATGCCACTATTTATATAGTATGGAGAGATAACTGGAAATTCTGATTGTATTCGTGGTCGTTACATAGTTTGTATACACAACTTTAGGCAAACTATTCATTTAGAGAATGAAGTGTGGATGTGGCTTGAAAATATTGTTTTAATGCACTGCAAACGGCAAAGTTTGTCCGCAACAAGCTGCTATCAGGCTTTTGTTCGTGCTAACTGTCAACAAACACTTCCTAATCCCATCATCCACAGCGCAGCTAACAACAGCAGCTGGTTTAGTTCTAAAATGTGCAGTACTTTTTGCAGTTAGGTCCGTTTGAGGTCAGAAAAAGAATTACACTTCCAAAGTGTAGCTACTTAAAGTGCTCTGTTTTTGTGCACTAATTTTGTACTTAATATACTAATAATTCATCTATAGTACTTCTTGAGATAATTTTAAGAGCATCTAAGTGTACTTCACTGTGCTATTTTGAGACACCTTAAATATGAACTAAAATGCGCTAAAAATTCAATTTAGGTACCACTTGTAGTTAACTTGAAACCATCTTTGTATAAAAGTTGAGTTTAAGTTTAATACAAGTGTTAACTAAATATTTTTGTTAATACAGAGATAGTATGTTAAAAGTGCATTTTAGTTCATATTCATGGTGTCTCAAAATAGCACAAATAAGTACACTTAGATAATCTTGAAGGAATAGTCTACTCATTTTCAATATTAAAATATGTTATTACCTTAACTAAGAATTGTTGATACATCCCTCTATCATCTGTGTGCGTGCACGTAAGCGCTGGAGCGCGCTGCGACGCTTTGATAGCATATAGCTTAGCCCCATTCATTCAATGGTACCATTTAGAGATAAAGTTAGAAGTGACCAAACACATCAACGTTTTTCCTATTTAAGACGAGTAGTTATACGAGCAAGTTTGGTGGTACAAAATAAAACGTAGCGCTTTCTAAGCGGATTTAAAAGAGGAACTATATTTTATGGCGTAATAGCACTTATGGGAGTACTTCGACTCGCCTGAAAAGTCCGCTCCCCTTCTCACTCTCATAATGGGAGAGGGAGGGTGTTACTGCGCCGAGTTGAAGTACTCCCAGGAGTGCTATTGCGCCGTGGGGTATGGTTCCTCTTTTGAATCCGCTTAGAAAAGCGCTACGTTTTGTTTTGTACCACCAAACTTGCTCGTATATCTACTCCTCTTAAATAGGAAAAACGTTGATGTGTTTGGTCACTTCTAACTTTATCTCTAAATGGTACCATTGAATGAATGGGGCTAAGCTAAATGCTGGCGAGGCGTCGCGGCGCGCTCCGGCGCTTGCGTGCGCGCGCACAGATGATAGAGGGATGTATCAACAATTCTTAGTTAATGTAATAACATATTTTAATATTGAAAATGAGTAGACTATTCCTTTAAGAACATCTTAAGAAATACTAAAGATGACTTTTTACAAAATTAGTGTCCGAAAATAAAGCACTTTAAGTACACTATGGAAATGTACTACTTTTTTTACCTGGGATAACAAACTCTAGTACGATTTAACCGAACTAAATAAGGCAGGTGAGAAAGCACTCTAGATTACAAACCTACTGGTTTTGGTCATCCTTTTTTGGCCCAACAATGAGCATTTTTTAGACTCTACCTTTACTTAGACATCACTTATTCACTTTTGCATATAAGTGAAAGTATGAATCTGTGTTAAAATATTATGTAATTAAAGGTCAAACTAAGCATGTACATACTTATTATGTAACACTTTTTCTTGTTTTTTAATTTTTTTTAAATATTTTCTCATTACAATAACTTAGATGCACTTTGATGCAATATTATGATTACCCATGCATGATATGTGTTTCAAGGTCTAAATGAAGAAAAGGTTTGACTATCAATATTTTTATGAAATATAAAAATATAGAAATGTATTTGAGAAAAAGTAAATTATAGAAAAAGATTATATTTAAGAATAATAAAGTAAAAGTACTTGGTAATATTATGCTTGACTCACATGCATAAAGTAAGCCAATGTACATTTAGCGCAAATAGCACAGTAAAAGACAGATCAGCTGCTTTGGCAATTGAATTGGCCACTTGGTCAGTCTGGAACGAATGCAAACACATGAGCACAGGGTCATGTGCACATGTGCCTGACCTGGATGCTGTGTATGGTGAAGAAGAGGATGAGTGGTGTGCTGTGTAAGGACAGAGCCAAGTCACTCAGGTCTTGTAGGTTTTAAAGGACACTGCAGGTGAACATAACATCCTAAGGTCACCCACACAGTCTGCTTACACCTTTTGAATCTTAGCTTATTTAAGAAACAGAAAATATGTTGCTGACTACTGCCTCCATATTAGGCTGCCATTCTGGGTACACACCAAAAGATAAGATTAGATTTTGTCCCGATTATCTTAATGGTTCTACAGATTACCTTATCAGATTTTCCCTTGGTGTGAGAGGTGTCAAGAGAGTCCGAACCTCATCGGAAGAACGTCGGAGCCGCCCTGATCGTGGATGCTTAATGTTTACGCATGTATAATCTTGAGATTATCACGTGAAACGAAACAATATCCAATCAGAAACGAGATGATGGAAGACGGAAGCAATCCATGATTTCACCCCAGAGCCGGCGCCAGACCATAACTAACAGGGGGGCACTCGGCTTCCAACAGGGGGGCACGCAATAGCAACAATAACTTGCAAAAACAAAAAATTAAACAACAAATACAGCAAGCACACACTCATACAACTGGTACAGACTGTCAGCTCATTTCCCGTATAAAGTGCAAAAGACCACAAACTATGCGCAAAACTATTGAACTTTGACCGCGGCGTAAGCGCAAGCTGAGCTCCGCTGCGCTCGCGCTTTGCTCGACACAACAACAAACCGCCCTCGCGAGGCGCAAGCCATTGAAATGAATGCGTTTCATAGCGCAGCACACACCGCGTCCTAGCTTTAAAAAAGCCGCTTTACCATAATCACGTTGTAATGCTGTTAACAGTCTATAGCCACACTTCACATTTAAGCTTACGTAATTTAAAACATTGCTAACTTACCTTTAAAATAGCTGAAGACGCCGTGTAAGAACATTAAACTTCCTTAAAACAGTGTCCTGTAGATTTGTAAATTCCACCTCGACCTCTAATCTCTGAGTTTGAGCCAGTCTGTGTTTGCATGAAGATGAAGCAGACGGTGCTGGTTCGTTCTAAATGTTCTAATATCCATATTTTACACGATCCATAAAATGCCGCGAAAAAACACGTTGCTAGTATCAAGTCACAAATATGCTAAAGACGTAAGACGGGTGAGACGCGGCAATACATCCAATCAGAGAAACTGGTCTATTTTAATTAAAGAAAACATATATCAACTATATTTTCCTCATTTTATTACATTACAAGTCATGAAACATTCAATGTTTAATTTATTTTAATTATTCTTGATATATATTAAAGTACTAAAAAACTTTGTGGGGGCACAACAACCTGTTCGGGGGGGCACTGCCCACGAATGCCCCCCCCCTTGACGCCGGCCCTGCTTCACCCAAACCCTTTTTTTCCCTTGAATTTTCTGTGAAAATCATTCCAAACACTATCATTGAGTTCCTTCCTGCATATCGTCCACAATGCTTATTCTGAAATCTGGCGAGATTTTGCGAGATTTCCTGTGTTCATAGTCGAGACTCTGGTTGAAAATCTTTGACACATCATGGCACACCACACACTATAGGATCAAAACGGTTAAATCTGGGATATTTTTATCCTCATAATTGTGGTCTATCAAATTTTGAAAATCTTATAAGATGTAAAAAATATTTTGGTGTGTTCCCGGCATTAGGCAAGGTGTTTGCACCGCAGCGAGTAAAAATGCTTTAACTTTTAAGAATGGCCCATCAAAAGTGTGGTGCAGTTGTGTTTTCCGCACATTTTTTTATGCAAAATGTGAACCACCCCTTGAGAA
Organism: Misgurnus anguillicaudatus; assembly: GCF_027580225.2. NCBI lineage: Eukaryota > Metazoa > Chordata > Actinopteri > Cypriniformes > Cobitidae > Misgurnus > Misgurnus anguillicaudatus. The sequence continues at coordinate 20,703,239 of NC_073347.2, read as the reverse complement.
GTATCTTAACTGTAAAGTTACCATATGCTCTACAAAGGTAGCAGGTATAAATAATTGCATTATACAAATATGAGTCATACAAATTAATTAGCTAAATTAATTACATATATAATCAAATAGTTTGCTCAATGCGCAATGCATTCTGGGAATTGGGCCTTCTACAGAAAAAATACACATGATGCTGCCCTAGAATTTGTTCAAAATAAGGCATCCTAGGAGGTTGCCTAATTAGTATGCCAAACTTTTAAACAGTATGTGTGTCAGGGTGCTGTTTGTGGATCCTATGGACCAGGTTTTGGAACAGAGCTGCAGGCATGTGTGGGTCTTTTATGTATATGTGTACGTGTTTGCGAGAGACAGGCCGATTGAAGAAGAGAAAGCTAGCTCTTTGAATGGGTAGGGATACGGACAGGCCTGCTAGCAGTGCCAGGGGCCACAGCCATTGTGGCCGTGTGGACTCTGTCTTTGAGCTCCAGCTGAAACAACAGTGCCGCAATTACACCTGCCTGCTTCCTCGGTCCCCCTCTGCTCGCTCGCTGTCTGTGCCACTCCTGTTGTTTCTGTTTGTTTATGTCATTTAGCATTTTTACTTTCATTTGTTTTTTGTTTGTTTTGTTTTTTTGGTATCTCATGCTTTTTGTGACAGGCCACAGGGGCTGCCTTTGCCTCCAGGAAATAGCAGACAATTTGCAGCAGCTGTGATGCGCAATAATACAACAAATTCACTTACTGAATGACAACGGCTTTGTTGACAAGCCAATTCAATTAGCCATTGAAACCAACGGGAGTAGCGAGCGGGCAGCCAGTCAGACCCCGGGTCTCTCTCTCTTTTGCTCTCTCTCTCTCTCTCTCTCCTTAATTCCCCACATCTCTTTCTATCTGTCCAAATGAGAGGATGGCTGTGTGCCTGCATTTGGCACTGAGAGAGAAGGCCAGAGCTCTGGCCGTTCTGTAGTCAATGGGGGCTGAATAAGTGGTGTGTGCGTGTGAAGCTGTGTAATGCTAATTAATGGTAGTTTTTCACACAAGCTCAGTGGTAATGGCAGCAGAGCTATTATAGCATCGCTCTGACCTATGCCCAGACAAACTGGCCTGCCAGCTTGACCCGGCTAATGGCGGAAGAAGAGTGGGGCCTACTATTATGCCTTGATCAATCATTTTCCCAGAGCCCCATGCAAAATGCATTGCGCTTGTCTAAGCTAATGTATCGATATCGGACCTTAGGAGACAGATTAGCCAGCCTTCCTCACTTGTTAGCTTAATTATTTCACCCCTTTTAATATCCTGTTATTAACATTTGTGTGTGTGTGCGCACGTGTGTGTGGAGGTAGAGATTCTGCTACCAACCATTTTTCAATCCCTATACTTTTCTCTTTCTTTCTCTTGGTCAGTTTTCATTTTTCTTTTCTTTTAATCCCAGACAAAATTAGCTAATGTAATTGTCAATGTGAAGTGCACATTTTTAGTCAAGGTGGAAAAAGGACGAAATCCAGTGCGGCTATGTTTCTACACTCATAGAAATGGTGGATTGTTTCAACCTATGGTTGTGTAAAATATGGACAAACCCAACCACTGTTTTAAATTAACCTACTGTAGAAAATGTCCACGTTTGATACAACTATGGGTTGAAACAATCCAGCATTGATTCATTTAAATCCAGATAATTTACTCACCACCATGTCATAGAAATGTTGATGTCTTTCTTTGTTCAGTCGAGAAAAAATTATGTTTTTTAAGGAAAATATTCCAGGATTTTTCTCATTTTAATGGACTTTAATGGACCCCAACACTTAACACTTAACAACACTTAACATTTTTTTAAACTGAGTTTTAAAGGACTCTAAACGATCCCAAATGAGGCATAAGGGTCTTATCTAGCGAAACAGTTGTCATTTTTGACAAGAAAAGTAAAAAACATGCACTTTTAAACCACAACTTCTTGTATATCTCCGGTCATGTGACGCGCCAGCGTGACCTCACGCAATACGTCATCACGTCAAGAGGTCACGGATGAGAATGCGAAACTCCGCCCCAGTGTTTACAAGTGTGGAGAAAGAGGACCGTTCCGATGTTGTTGTATGTGGAATGATACTAATTAATTTTTTTTGTCAGTTTATTGTTTAAAATGGTCCGCAAATGTGCGTTTCATATATGTAACACGTGACCTTTCTACGTCACTAAGCAACTACGTGAGGTTGTGCTGGCGCATCACAGGACCGAAGATAGACGAGAAGTTGGGGTTTAAAAGTGCATATTTTTTCTTTTTCTTGTCAAAAATGACAATCGTTTCGCTAGACAAGACCCGTATGCCTCGTTTGGGATCATTTAGAGTTCTTTAGAACTCCGTTTAAAAAAATGTAAAGTGTTGAGTTAAGTGTTAAGTGTTGTGGTCCATTAAAGTCCATTAAAATGAAAAAAATCCTGGAATGTTTTCCTCAAAAAACATAATTTCTTCTAGACTGAACAAAGAAAGACATCAACATTTTGGATGACATGGTGGTGAGTAAATTATCTGGATTTTTTTTAAGAAAATGGACTAATCTTTTAATTAAACAGCACCAAATGTAACATAAAAAACCCTAATGTAACTAGTAAAAAAATATAAGAGAAAACATAAAAAAACTATAAAATACAAAAAAATATATTTTACTTTATTTTACGGTAAAATTAAATGTAATGTTTTGTTAAATCTATTATAGTTTTAACTTTAAATGTCAAGTTTTTTAGAATTAGACAATTAACAGGTTTTTATTTCGTTAACATAATTTTTTTAACATTATTTCATAATTAGATTATGAGATTTTAGTGTGGATTTCACATTTTACTCAACCGTAGGTTGAAACAACCCAGCATTTTTAGAGTCTATGTTCAACACTAATCTATCATCTACCGTTAAAATTAAACGTAGCTTTCTGTTACCATACCTAAAAATGTCTAAAGGTTCTTTCGGGAGAAAAATTGCAATGTACAAAATAAATAAAGGGGCAAATCGGTGTGCTGATGGATCATAAAGTATAAAGCCAGAATGTAATATATCTGGTAAACTAGTGGAACTTTAGTGGAACGCCACCAGAAGTCTGTATGTAGGTGGTATAGTCGTTCTTTCTCAGGGAACTGCTCTCGTGAGAATTCCTCATAAATTTGCATCCAACAACCAGCGTAGGCGACGCTCATCCATTAAAGGTGTTTTCCGTTTGTGTGGCTTGCACACCATCACGGCTCAATATGGAGCAGATCCCTGGAGGTTGTCCACCTCCTCCCTCTAGCTACTAGTCATGTCAGTCCTTTGCCCTCGCACCGTGACCTTGGGCAGAGAACACTTGACCCTCCCTGTGGGTCATTGCTGGTGTCTGTAACTAGAGAGCAGAGCAGTGTTTTAAAAGACCTGCCATGTTTACTCTGCTGCATCTGAAAAAAAAATCTAAAGAGACTAAAAACCACACAAACACATAATAGGTTAAGATTTGACAAGTTTTAAATGATATCCTAACTAAAATTGCCATGGTTACTAAACAGATAAAATGGGATTTTGATTAAATATGCCTTTGTAGTACAGTTCCAGAGCCCGGATGTACAACTGAGATGTCCAAAAGTCTGTAAATGATCACTAATGGATGCAAATAAATCTAATGTTTCATCTAATATTTTTAGTTTTAGAGAAAGGCCTCAATTTTCAAATACCCGTGAGCTCTATTGGTGCTGCTGTATGCTGTCGGAGGCCGTGGCTGATTTCGTATTCACTGAATGCTCTTGCTTTTATTTTGCAGAGATTTAGTGGCGATGGTGTGCGAGTAGGAAGTCTTCTCTCAGGTGCCGTAGATGTCAGAGACAGGGTATAGAGAGAGGAGAGAGTAATAAAGAGCTGATGGTAATTTAAAAAGTAGGCATGCATATCTGAGCTTGGCCATGACACCTCGATGTCCTCCAACCCTCTCTCTCTCTCTCACACACACACACACACACACACACACACTTTGCTTACCAGCCTTCCATTTTTCTTTTTCCCTTCATTTCCTTTCCCCCTGCCAGACAATCAATTTCCGCCCCTGGCATAGCGTTCATCTCTCTTTTTTCCTCTCTCTCTCTCTCGTTCGTTCGCTCCCTCTCTCTCCATTCTCATGGTCAGATGACTGGAGCTGACCTTTTCACTATAACCCGTTATTAGAGAAACTGACATTCAATCCCTGAGCCCGGAGGACACGGAGAGCCAGCGTCAGTCTGCCAGGACCCCACCGCTGCCCCTGACCCCCCTACCACCCTTCACACCGCGCACCCCCGTCAATCACGCCGTTATCCTCAGGCATCCTCCACGCCACCGTGGCCTCTCTGAGACAGGTGCTCTCAAAGGAGACGGTCTTCAGGTCATGTGACCGCCACACCTGTGAATGGGCGGCTGTCAGCGGCTGCGTTGACATACTCCGTATGTGAGATTGACAGTTGTATTTACTAACCAGGTGGGACTCTCAAATGGACTTGTTTAATTATCAGCTTACAGAAGTAAATCAAATACTTTGACCTTGAAAGTACTGTACCGCAACATATTTTTTATTACTGATATCACTAATGACACCAATAATAGGAATAGATGTAAGAGAGGTCGTAGCTTACCAGGCGAAGCGCATTTTTTAAAAGGAATTTACATTGTGAGTTTCTCTATCGTTCCCCCTGGCATCACACATTCCCAAGAATGTTTAAAATCAAGCAAGGCAATGAAAATAAATAAAATCAGGTTTGCTTCAGGTTTAAAGTGTTCTCATTAAACGTTCATTACCACTGGAGTTTAATGAGCTTTTGAAGCAAGAGGATTAAATGGTGGAAGATAGTGGAAAATTTGATACAGAAAGAAAAAAGAGGCAGCTTTTTTACAACAAAGTTGCTGTTTATTGACTAACCAGATGAGATACAGACACTGGCAATTTGGACCGACTCTGCTTGTGTGTTTTACACAATGAAAACACACTTTCTCAAACTAATTATTTGCCCTTTGCCTTGGCAGAGAGGGGCTCGGGTTATGATAATTTTGTTATTTTTAGGTAATTGTTTCCAGTGTGCAAGTTCATGAACATTAAAGAGCTCGCCGCGTTTTTAATCTGGCGAATGAAGGTTTAACTGCATCGGCGATGAGCTCTAATGACAGGGAAGCCGATCGTCGGCATTGCTTTCACGCACCCGGCAGAGTAAATAAACGGCCACTGGGCTGAGCTGCCTGCTCTCTCAAACGCTCAGATCCTGCAGAGGCTTGCATGAAGCCGAACGTGTGTGTGTGTGCGCGCGCGTGAATGTGTGTTTTCTCACAAGTGTCACTCAGCTGGGTGCATGTGAGGAGCAGGTATGTAGGACAGGGTGTGGTCCAGGCCAGTTGAACAGGTCAAGCATGTGACCAGTGCCAGCGGGCAGAGGGTGTGGAGTACACCAGAGCTTCTGGGAAAAAGCAGAGCAGAGAGATAAGCGAAAGGAGGGCCGATCGGGGCCGACTCAGGTACAAAGTGTGCCTGCGGGAAGAGGAGGAGAAGTAATATTTCGCACACACACACAAGCCTCCGGGCAGTTTCCAGTGTTTCACAAACAAGAAACGTAAGAGAGGAGCCTGTCTCTCTTGTTCAGGTTAACCTTTAAGTGTCCACGAGGGCCCTGAGGAGACATAAGATCATTTAGAGTGAGAAATCGCAGTAATGCAGCACACTTACAGACATAAGTTAAGTGTTATAGCAGGTGTTGTTATCAGCCGTTAAATCAAAATAATTTTATGAACACTTAAGACACGCACAGTGGTGAAAATTGTGACATGTCTGTAAAATCCAGGCTAAAATCTCTGATTAGGAGCAACAAAGTTTGCTTTCGCTTATTTTAATTTAAATCTTTGACATGACATTACTCAGTCAATATTAAAGTTATAATTTGTACATAATGTTAATTTTTTACATTATGTAGTATGATTTGTAGAAATCAGTCAATCACAAAAAATACTTTAACTGGGTTTTCACAAGGAGCATAAAGGCTTTTTAGCAGTAGTAGTAGTATGAAGTCAGTTTCCCTCAAATCCAGTGTGGTGTGCGAACCACATGTGGTTCATCATGTTAACTTTGGACATAGTCTAACCGGAGTATATTGCTTTGTCATTTAAAATTAAATACTTGACAAATATATTTTTTATTTTGCTATATAGATTCTAGGGTAACACTTTACTTGAAGGGGTGTTCATAAGACTGACATGACACCTTCATTATCATGACATGACACGTGTCATGAACATGAAGGAGATTTTATGCACGTTTATGAAAACGTTAACATTAACTGTCATTTGTTTAATTTTTAATGCAAAGATGACATTGTTTGACATGTCTTTGTTATGAAAACTTTACATAAACCAATACATCATAACTTGTCATAAATCTGTCATAAACATGACATAGCAGAATAATTATTAAACTTAAGAAACTACCTAGCTTTATGGGTTAACATCACATTAAACTATCATTTAAATGTCATTAAGTGTTAATACTCTGTCAAATAGTTTAATAACAGCATCATGAATATTTTTCTTGACCTCAACTACAGTGCTACAAATTAAAATTATCAGTAAAATGTCATTATGTGTTAATACTATGTCAAATAATTTTAAATACTTTAACAAAATACAGCAGACACGCCAAAGGATTATACTTAACTTTAAAGAACTTTACTTAACTAACAGAACTTGTTCTTTATCACACAGAAGTTTCTGAAATTTTCTGACATAGAAGAAAAAATAATAAAACATTTAATAATTTAATTAATTTTTAATACATTTAAAAGAATATTCATGATGCTGTTATTAAACTGTTTGATGAAGTATTAACACTTAATGACATTTTAATGACAAATTATTTTGTATCACTGGTGAAAAGTGGTCAGTTATGTTGTCTTGGTAATGTCAAGTAACAAACAATAACAATAACAAAGACATCTCAAACAATGTCATCTTTGCATTAAAAATTGACATAATTGAACAAATGACATTTAATGACAGTTGTCATAAACATGCATAAAATCTCCTTCATGTTCATGACACGTGTCATGTCATGATTATGAAGGTGTCATGTCAGTCTTACGAACACCCCTTCAAGTAAAGTGTTACCGATTCTAGTCTAATGCAATGCTAATACAGTGCATTTAATACATCATAGATGTGTCCCTAATCGTTCAAAAATATTAGGGGCCACTATATGACATCCATGGTATAATTATGTATCATTTACATAAAGCTGAGCAGTCAAAACTGCAATTGTTTATACAGGTGTAATAGGCTAAAGGAGGCTCACCACTTTCAAAAGGATTTGTGTAGGCACTTTAAAGTAGTACAGCTCATCTCAGGGGTCTAGAATCTGGGCCTGGTCTCAGTAACAGAGTCTGCTTGACAAAGCGTTCGAGAGAGAGAGAGTGAGCATGAAAGAAAAATTCTCACACATCCTGAATATTATTAGTACATGTAAGTCGTGGACTCCTCAAAAAGGTTAAAAATTACAGGAGCAGAGGACCCACAGGCTTACCTTACCTTAACAAGCCCCCAAATACGACAAGTGCTGAGCTGGGCAACTGAGCAGGTACCATGTCTCTAATGCCACTTGCTGAGTGTGTAAGTGGCATACATTAGTGGGCCCTGCAGGAGCAAAGCATAAAAATGTACTTGAGCTCTGAGCAACACAAATCTTCTGGTCATAAACCTCAATTATTTCCTTAAACAAATCCAGTTTCTTATAAATGAATGCCCATTGCATGGGGTAACAGGGCAGGATTTAGAGACCGATTTCCCCCTTTTCCAAACTGGTTTTGTCTCAGAGAGTTCCGGAATGTTGACCGAGCTGACCTGAAACATTGTAGCATGATAAGTAATGGACACCTGTGGTCATCCACAGCATTCCACTCTGAGCCGAGAAGACAAGTCCACTGATATCATCAGTTACTCCAAACACCCCAGTACAGAGGTCAGCAAGTACACACACACGTGCATACTTACAAAAGCATGCACACTTTAGCTTATACAGACCGGAACCCAAAAGCACAGGGACAAAATAGATACACGTTAAGTTCCTAAAAAGATCCATTAGATGGTTTACCAAATTGAGTTTGTGTTCCTGTGTTTGTTCATGGTTTGTGTATGTGTGTGTGTTGAATGAGGGGCCAGAGGAGAGGGTCATAGGAGAGAACGAAATAAATATCTCTCATCTGTCAGAGCGTGATCTCTAGTTGGCCACCGGCTGCATGACCTTGGCCATGTCAACACATTTCAAACACACACACACACACACACACACTAAGGACACCACAACTAATGGGCCTTCAAACAGAGGCAGGAAATGAAAATGTTGATGAAGAAAGTATTGATTGGTCAAATTAATTCAGCCCTGATGGCCCAATAGTCTCGATGTGGGTGTGTAAACAAAAAAATCCCTCACCTGGTAGAGGAGGGTTAGACAGAGCAAACCTCTTCTACTTCATAAACGAGAGTGTACATAGTACATGCAGGTTTGACATGTCTGTAATGAAGGATGCCAGAAAATAAGGTAAGCAGTTTATAATATAATATAATATAATATAATATAATATAATATAATATAATATAATATAATATAATATAATATAATATAATATAATATAATATAATATAATATAATTATTTAAAGGAGCGTAGTCAATTATTCCTCTTAAACCACGGTTACCACAAACATTGCTGGTGCCTATTTTTAAGACATTTGACAAGTTAGGTATGCGGTTATCAAAAAATAAGGCATACCCACTGAACATTTCTCAACCAATCAGAATACAGCATTCAACAGACCTGTAGTATAAAATATAATAATCATCTTTATAATCAATTGGCTGACCAATCTTAACCGGTGCTCGGTATCCCCCGCCACTCAGCATCATGTGTCAAGCATATTATAGTCCATGAAAGGATTTGAGACACTGAAGATCAACCAGATTCTGTATCGTGCAGAGTTCAAAACAACCCCCTTGGACGAGGAAACATGTTTGGTGGTGGGAGAAACGTACTGCAATGGTGCCCAATCTTAGCGCAGGACAAAGGGGGAGGAGTTTCAAGGTCCTTCTCTTGGACTCAGACATGCAAGACACTTCCTTTGGAGTGGGCCGCCGCAACAAAGGTGCTCAGTCATGTGAAACTTAATCTGCACCCTTGCCATGCTGACCCGTCACCCCAGCTGCCTTAAGACGAGAGAACAGTGCTTAGAAACTGCTAGAGACAGGGACACCACAGACAACATAAAGTACCAGAGGAACAATGATGTTGTAAAATAAAGATGAAATTCCCTTTTGGAATCTCTTAAAACACACAAAACCTATATACACTGTGTGTTCCTGCTGTATTGCTCTGTGTGCTGTCCATGTCTGTGTTTATATGTGCGTGGATCTCAGGGGATACAAAGGAGCACGAGCATCAACACAATCTTAAGCATCAGACAGAGTGCACTCAGGTCACTTTAACTCTAAACAGTTGGAGCACTAGACAAAACACAGCCGGGATTCCATGTCTCAGGCCCTGTTTACACCTATTAAATGCATTTTGGTCGATTAGATCACAAGTGGATGACGCTAAACACTAAAATGTTTTGAAACATTGAAACATTTAGCTTCATTAGTTTTGGTGACAGTTAATATTTTATCTATGCAATTTTTGTACAATACACATTTTCATTTTCCACAAAAATGTATTTGCAATCAAACAATTGGTGGACCCCATTTTTTAGCTCAGTAGATGATATGTGGTCTTTCTTTTGTCCATCGCACATTAGCATTTACACTACTACTATAATGTGCCAGTTAGGTTTGGGACCTTATTTACACCTGTATTAGGCACTGTCCACTTGTGATTGTATCAAATGTTAACACCAAGTGTAAATTTGTGCCTCTGTCCCCTCCTCTCTATAGCTCCCGATCAGCCATTAGGAACTGTCCTGAGAAATCTCTGTAGTTCAACTTCAGCTGTCCTCTATGATTACCTCATCTTTTCCCCACGTCCCTTCTGTAGCGAAGGTGACCCAGGCTGTTCATCTCTGCAGCTGCAATTAACCTCAGTCACCCTGCACAGCTCCCAGAGTTGAGCAGGGAAGGAGACGTGTGAACAGCAAGTACGGACAGAGGTTTTTTCCCAAACAGATTAGCTGCAGTCTGCCTGGACACACTGTCTTACTCCTAACCATCTCATAACCATCAAGCAATGCTGGAAGGCCTGACCCAAGTGACCTGAAGAAGAGATGTGGATGTTTCACTTATCTGTAAACATCTCAACAGTTTTATTAGAAAAGATATGATAAACCCACAGTTATGTGCTCAGATTTTGCAGTGATCCACATAGTTCAACCCATTAACCCATTAAGTCCTGAAACAACATTCCTGGCTGATTTCAGGTTAGGTTACACTCTTAAAAATAAATGTGTCATACAAATAAATTCCACACAAGAACCATTTTTGCTGTATGGTTCCATAAAGAACCTTTAACATCCACAGAACATTTCTGCTTCACAATAAGATCATCATGGGGTCAAAAATAGGGAAAAACACAAATTTGACCCAGCATTTTGGGTTGAAACAACCCTGCATAGGTTTAATTACAACCCACTGGGTTGGGTTTATCCCTTTTTGACCTTGGGTTATTTTTAACCCAGCATTTTTTTAGAGTGTAGACCATTAAGTTTTTTAAGAACCTTTAACTGTAAGGTTAGGGGGTTGCACATCTTAACCTATTAACCTATTAACACAGAGATTGAGTTAGAAAATGTGTTACTGTTCGACTGTATATGTGGGCGTATAACCTACACTGTCAAATAAAATAGCACTTACATTTTTAAGTATAATGAACTTGGATTTACAAGGCGGCCAGTGACTTCTCTTCCAAATGGGCGCAAATTCAAAATATGTGTTCGGAGTGTCATGTGTGTTGCTTGTCATGTCAAAATATGTGTTTGTTGCATCATGTGAACCATGTGCATCATGCATCTTGTCAATATACGTGCCTGCTGCACATGCGTCAAAACCGTTTATGATAAAAGAGACGCTCATGTTCACAAAATACACACAAGACACTCCCTTAACAGCAAACTCTGATACGCATGAGATTATGCGAGTATCTGGCAAATGCGAGCGTCACTTTTATCATAAACCCTTTAGACGCGTCTACAGCAGGCACTTATTTTGACAAGACACGTGATGCACATACAGTAGGTTCACACAACGCACTGAACACATATTTTGAAATGACAAACCACACACATGAGGGGTAACATACAGGTTGTGACGAGCTTCACGCCGGAGTCACCAGCAGCCTTTGATTTACAAATCATTTCAACTTAAATTTTTTATCTTGACCAGTGATTATTTGCTGTAGCTTATCAAATAAAGGTGAAATTACTAAAAGTGAATTAGACTTTATTTTATAAGTTACAGCAACATATAACTGGTTTAAATTACTTATTTATCCAAGTTGATTTTACTTAAAAATGTAAGTGCAAAATAAATGTTACAGTGTACAGTTTTTCAACATAGACAAACACACTGAAACTAAAAACGGATTACTGACCAGTTAATACACATGAAACTAAATCACACACATACACACCAAAATGTTTCTATTAAGAAATGGACTTGACTCTCTGATCTTTACACTCTATACACGCACACATGTACGCTCATATATACACGTCCTGCCCTTCACTCTGCACAGTCTTAACTTTATCTTGGTTGTCCACACCTTGCATTCCAAGTCTCTTGTCTATCTATAGACTTTAGCCTTCCCAGCTTAGCAAACAGCCAGGGTGAGAACAAGGCCAACCATTAGTCCAACATGCCCCAGAGTGCTACACCAGGACATAAGTCAGGGGAAGACACACATAGATTTATGGTACTGACACATTCACACCGGTGTTGCCATGCAGGACCCAGATAAGTCACTTAAGTTTATGAAGAACCTAGAGAAAATACTATTGCTTAAGATTGCGTAAAAAGTTTCATTTGATTTCCACTTAATCTGCTTGTAGCTTTGAGAAATAGATGATTTTAAATAATTAAAGTGCAACGTTATTTTGTGCATTTGGTATAATACAATGTGTCCACGTGGTTTATGGTTAAAAAAACACATTATTTTCCACATATCGTACATTTTTGTAGCTCCAGATTTCACTCTCTTCCTGAAACGCACGGATTTTAAAAGCTCTGTGTCCCTGATTGGCCAGCTAATCTGTACGCTGTGATTGGTCTGAATACCTCTGAAATCTGACGCTCCTTACCATGTTTGAAAGATACGGTTGCTAACATGAGTTAAAGGACAAGTTCGGTATTTTACACTTAAAGCCCTGTTTTCAGATTGTTTATGATGAAATAGAACGATTTTGACTGAAATTTTGACATATGCTGCCCCCCCCCCAATGGCTGCGTAGGTGCACTGGAACAATCCTTCCTAAAATGCATTAAACTTTCGTTTACAAAGACGTGAAACTCACCGAGTGGTCAGGGGTGTTCACTGATATGCTAACACAAAAATTGCTGCAAAAGATGCTTTCCAACAGGTTTTATCGTAGTTTTTGTCCAACTCCATTGACTTGTATTAGATGTGCTGTAAGGTATTACTCTGCGTCGGGAAGGTTGTTTGTATTCCTGCGATTGGCAAAGGTGGATTATCGGCACCAACTGGGCTGGAGTGTCTATTATTCAAGCTCTCAACGGAAGAATATACGGATGTGAGGCGTTTGGAAAAATACATCCACAAGTTTACAACAAATGCTAAAACACCTGTTAGAAAGCAAAAAGCGATTTTTGTGTGAGCATATCAGTACACACCTGACCGCTCGGTGAGTTTTACGTCTTTGTAAACAACAGTTTAATGCATTTTGGGAAGGATTGTTCCAGTGCACCTATGGACCCATTGTGGAGGTGGGGGGGGGGGGGGGTGATACCACAGAAACCGAAAATTCTCGGGCCGGCATCATATGTCCAAATTTCAGTCGGGACCGTTCTGTTTCGTCGTGAACAGTCTGAAAGCAGGGCTTTGGGTGTAAAATACCGAACTTGTCCTTTAAAGACCCCATATATTTATTTGTTTATTTATTTATTTATTTTGCATAATTGTGATCCTGTGAAATGCATGCTAAAGTCTCATAATCGAATTCTGTTTAGGAGCATCAAAGTATTTCGTCTAATCTTTGACATGGCCTTACTCAGTCAATATTAAAGATATCAAGGTTATATGAATGTTTTTTTTACTTTACAGTAAATTATTCTCTTAGTGCTTTGGTGTCCTGTAATAACCTCTTTAAAAGTATTACTTTAAAGGATTTATTGGGCTCGGTGACAATTTAATTTGTGACTTCTTATTCGTCTTTAAATATGAACCAATAACGGTTCATTATTGCACACAGGAGGTATTCAGACTGTATATACAGTACGTTCTAAAAATGACAGGTCTCTCCAGGGCCTCACACCACTGGCGAGAGAAAGAGAAAAAAGCTGGCACAGCATATAAAGACCATATGTGACACACTTACGAACTGTTCATGTGACACACTTCCTCAGGATTCAACACACCTCATTCAAACAGGCTGTTATCTCCAAACAGGGCTCAGTGGGGGCTGCGAGCTCTGTTTATTCAAACCTAAAGGGCATCGCAATCTCCACAACAAAGTGTTCACCTGGGATCAATCAGTTAGCTTATTAAAGCACTAACATATTCAAATGATGCTGCTGCGGCTGCTGTTTGTGTGCCTGTGCGCGTGTGTATTTTTCTCTCTTGCACCATTTGTGATTAATTATCCCTCACAAATCTAATCATAGAACACACATGGTTGCTTCTAAATATCTAGCTGTTGTCCTGCGCTTAAGGGGAAAAACAACAATGGGAAGACTGATTCCACCTTTAATGAGATTGGAGTCAGGATACAAGTTCTTGTGGCATTGCCGACCCCCATTCAGCAAGCAGGTGTCCATATCTAATGACTCCAGAATCCTGACAGCCTGAGAGAGGGAGAGAGAGAGAAACATGTTACCTATAGCACATTGGTATGAGGATAAAATGACACTTGACCTTTGACCCCACAGACCATTGAGATAGACTGTCAGGGTCAAAGGTTGACCTCAGTGTCATGGCAAGTCTGTGTAACCAGGACTAATCCAGTCCCAATGATCTCCTCACCACACCCATTCGGCCAAGGGTAAGCACTCATCTCCTTGACATTTCTGATGGTTGAATTGGTGCGACGTTTTTGTTTGTGTTATGGAGAGGGTGTGTGTGATGGACATACAGTATGCGGTTGTTTCGTAAGAGCCGTGAATGCAGTTTACATTTGGTGGGTGAAGATATGTGCTGTAAATCTAAGCTTGGTCAACCATGCTTTGAGAGTAGGCGCGAGGCGGTCAGCGTCCATTAAGGTGCACTTACTTTGTGTCCGTTCACCCTCCACACCACACAATTAATAGAGCAAGGCCAAACCCGAGTAAAGGAAATGATGCAAGGTAAGTTCAACACACATATGGCCCGGTGATGAGGTATTTGTGTATTGCCAGTACCACAGACTCTTAAACGGACGAGAAAGTTGACAACGTGTAACGTTTAAATAACCAAGTCAACCTCTGTTTAGACAGCGGTGCGGTCCACTTTGGCAACCCCGTGCTGAACAGCCCACAGGAAAATGCCTGCCAGCGATCCATAAACACAAGAAACGTTTGATCATGAGACCAATCTGCACGGCCAACTCCACACAGACACACAAGTAAAACAAACTACGCACCTCAGTGTTTAGAGACTCACATTTTCCTTGTCACTGGAGAATTTTGAACCACATAACTCTGAGAAAAGAAAAAATCAACATGGATTTGGGAGGATACAGAGCAAAAAAATATTAAATAATTTTTCCAGGGAAAATATCTAAACATTCTTAAAAAGGTAGCATTTACGTGAGAAGCAAAATAGGTAATTTTAAATATATATATTACAGGATTAGTACATTTTCTTTAAAAAATAGATCCGGATAGTTTGCTCACCACCATTTCATCCGGGATGTTGATGTCTTTCTTTGTTCAGTTGAGAAGAAATTATGTTTTTTGAGGAAAACATTCCAGGATTTTTCTCATTTTAATGGACTTTAATGGACCCCAACACTTAACAGTTTTAATGCAGTTTAAAATTGCAGTTTCAAAGGACTCTAAATGATCCCAAACAAGGCATAAGGCTCTTATCTAGCGAAACGATTCTCATTTTTGACAATGATGTATTGCGTGAGGTCGCGCTGGCGCATCACAGGACCGTAGATAGACGAGAAGTTGTGGTTTAAAAGTGCATATTTTTTATTTTCTTGTCAAAAATGACAATCGTTTCGCTAGATAATACCCTTATGCTTCGTTTAGGATCGTGGATCGTAGGATTATGTGTTGGGGTCCATTAAAGTCCATTAAAATGAGAAAAATCATGGAATGTTTTCCTCAAAAAAACATAATTTCTTCTCGACTGAACAAAGAAAGACATCAACATTTTGGATGACATGATGGTGAGAAAATTATCTGGGTTTTTTTTTTCAAGAAAATGGACTAATCCTATAAGTTTTTCTGTATTTATAGTACCTGGGATTTCAAAAAATTTTCTTTGTTTTAAAAGTGTACAGGTGATTTAATGGGACAAGAAAAAATTTTGATTCAGAATTACTTTTTTGCATTCCAAAGCCTGCTTATATTTTTATAACAGTGACATTAATCACAATACAGTCTTTGTAAACCTGTACAGCCTGTGAAGTTCACAGGTTTATGAGGATATTTGTTTATCAGGCACGGAGAGAGAAGTCGCTGATTTATTTTATTTGTTTGTCTGGAGAGTAGTATTGTTTGAGTAGAATGATATGCTTTCTTCAAGAGACTGATGAATGAAATATGAATGATTGGTGAGGGAGGACTTCAAGTTTTTGTGTCATTCCCACCTGCCTAAACACAATAGACCTCTCAAAATACAAGTGGGCATGTCTTTTTTTGTGTGCTAAGAGGGATGTTAAAAAAAAATGACATCTTTGTCTGGTCCGTAGACTTAGGTTTTTGACAAAGGCTAAAATTTCATTGTGAATCACAAGCAACAATGAAAAAATATGGAGGGGGGGGGGTTCAATCTTCATTCAGCTGCTAAATTAAACATTTTGGTAATTTTGTGTAGCATGAAGATCAAAATAACCCGTAGATTGGGAAAAAAAGTGTTAAACATGAATGCAGATATAGGTGTGATCCTGGGTGCAAATGTAAGTGTACTACAGAGAGTTTGTTGTGCGTCTGTTAAAACGGCTAAGCTCTTTTGACCTATATAGTAACAGGTAAGGTAACACTTCTCAAGTCACATAACCCCAGTGAACTGCTGAGCAGCCCGATGGCCCTCCTACACCCGGAGGCTGAACATACCCCTGCCCATTCACATACACATAGCAGAAAACCAGCGAATGGGGAGGAGGTGCCACGAGTGCAGAGTTGCTCAAGACAGCCATCCTAATTATTTGACACGCATAGAGCCGGTGGAGTTCAAGAAAGAGCTAAACACCATCATAGGTCTGCATTTAAGACACTGTAAAAGTGTGTGTGTGTGTGTGTGTGTGTGTGTGTGTGTGCGTGCGTGCGTGCGTGCTCCAAACGTGCCGTGGCAATAAACGAAAACTACAGACAGAAATCTTTGCGACCACACAGAGATATATACTTTAATTTTTTTATTAATTGTTTTCAATAAAGGGACAAAATTGGTTGGTGAACAGGATAATGTAGACAACTGCCAAAAAACACAGACAGTGGTTTCTCCAATAAACCTAACATAGACCAGAAACAAAAACAACAAAAAAGCAAGTTTGTCAATGACCTTTGGTCATTCTTTTCTTTAAAAAAAGGAAAAATAAAATGAAACAAACAAACAAATATGGATCCATTCTATGTCTCTGTTTTGAACAGAGTAATTAAGCAATAATAAATAGTGACTCCCATTGAAAAAGATAAAGTTCAAGTTCAAGTTACAACAACATCTCTCATAACAGGAATAGAAAAGGCTGATAACAAAATATTCCGCATTGCCATTTACAAAAGAGTATGAACTTAAGTGGGCTGCTCCTTTAGTTCCATTTCATTTAAATATGCTTTGCATATGAAAGTCGTCCCAATCTAAATATAAAGCACCATTTAATATTTGGCAATGAAAAAAAACACCTGCAAAACATTGATCATTTAATTCATTTATTTGAATGATTTTTTTTGTTACTTGTTTACTGGTTTCGTACTGCATATGAAGTTTGCGTTTTAAAGATGCTGGAATGTATTCGGGTGAGACATGTGAAAAGACAGAAGCACACTACAGAACAACCCAACATTAGCTTGCTGTACTGCATACAGAATGGCAGCAGAGGAGATTTTAAAAAAGAAGAACAGAAAAAGATATGTACAACCACCTGTTTTAGCTAGTGTGGACATTCTCAAAAGACTCCGTGGGGAAACCATTGAATGGCTTCCATTGTACAATGCCACATACTTATTTTTTTCATTTGATTTTTTTTGTCAGTTTTCTTTTTTTAAACATACAAATAATTCGCACTATATTATCCTGCCAAATTAAAAAAATATACCGTGGCAGCTTGTTGTTTTTTTCCACTACCAAAAAAGGTACAATTATACCTTCTGAGAGAACAAGCAACAGTTAAAAATACAAGCCTCAATATAAATACTGTAGTACCTACACTAGGTGAACATTTAATTCAAATACCATTCTAGAAATACAGAAGAAAGTAGACCATAAATGTGTTTTAGCATAGGAACTGACATGATGTGCATTTTCCTATATTTAAGTTTCTCTATTATATATTTTATATATAATCTTAAACCTTTCCCCAATGCAAGTTTGACCTGAAGAGCTGTGAAGAGCCAAGACAAAAAAAGAATAAAAAAAAAAAAAACAAGAAAAAAAATCACAGATTTTTTCCCATTTATATATATTTATATATATTGTGATCGAGTCTTGAACGCCACCAAGACAAAGAGAAAGAGAAACAACAAACTTAAATACAGTTTCCCCTAAGATGATGAAATGTTACTTTTTAAAAAAGTTGTATTTTCATACTTAAAAAAAGATTTGTACAAAAAAAAGTTCTTGCAGTGAAAGCAGCAAGTTTCAATTGTCCGTACTCGGTCAAGCACTATTAGCGTTGACACAATAATAATAATAATAATAATAATAATATATCAGAGTTGGGCTTTTTCATTGTGAGGTGTGAGGACGAGTTGGCTTTTATACATTAAATAATGACACCACGTTCATTTTTTAGGAAGTTTTCCCTCTTAAGAATACCTGTAAACTGGGAAACTTTAACAGTGCACTTTGTTGTCCAACAGGCAAACAATCTTAATTTATACTCAACTGCAATATCTCCAATCAGCGTGTCAAATACAAAACAAAGGGCCGAGAGGCGTGTGCCGTCTAAACACCCGAAACATTGTCTAAAGTCATTAATGTCATAATGCAACAAGAGTCTCCTTGAATGTCAACATATATCACACTATGTGTGAAACTAATATAAAAGTAAGGAACAAAAGTGATGTGTATGGTTTTCCCTCTCGCTCAGTAATTCAAGTTCATTTAGTCTTTACAGGGAGCTCAGACATCGGCAATAATAAAGAAATAGGATTCAGACCTGTAGGCAATTCATAGTTAATCATCACTGACAGATGCAAATATTTGAATGTTTTCTTAACCAGTTCGCAAATGTACATTGCATTAGTTCGGCCTAAATGGCCTCAGGTATTCAATGGACGTTCACGTTGGGTCATGAAAAAGCGCCAAAACGTTGTGCTACTGACGGCTTTAACAAAAACAGAAAAGTCAAATAATTTCAAACTGAGAATGAGTACCGCTAAGTACAGTACCTTCAAATAGAGGAAGTAAACAAGTCTGAACCGCATGTGCCATGCACACACCAAAAACGTCAATTGAAGGATCAATTTAACGTAGGTACCTAATGATGATTAACTAGAATTTCCCTTTACTTTTTGATTATTACAATGTCTCTCTAAAGTCACAGTTGACTAGCAGTCAGGTACTTGATGCAAGAACCTTTTAAGGATCACATGGACCCTTTTGTATGATCTAACTGAGACTCCAGAATTACAGCAGATGAGATTAACCAATGCAATTTTAAGATATCCAAGGCACTCTTTTTGTTTGTTTTACCAAATGATAGTACAAATTCAAATCTTAATGTTTTCCATTTTAAGAAATTCAAAGCAGTCATTACTTTTATTCTATAATATGGCCCAATTCGTATTTTAACCCTGCGTGGACAGAACATCTTTTTGAAAGATTAATTTAAGTGCGATACTGAGCCCGTCCAAAGAGGGTTAAGAAATATACCGTAGTCCTCCATGTTACAACACAAAACTGTACATGATATGTATTACAGAATGTATGCAGCATGGTTGTTTTTCTTTTCTTTTTCTTAGACCTTAAATAAAAAAAGGAAAAACATTTGTAAAATAATGAACGGTAAAACAGCTACACATTTACTAAACAGCTAACCAACCAGGGACGATTTCTTTTAAAATTAGCCAAAACATATCATGCATGCTGTCAAATTTTCAAAATGGGAAAGAAAAAAGAAAAGTACACAACATGTAAATTATTGCACAAGAGAAAGGCTCCAAGTTTGCGTCAATGCAATAGTATTGCCCCGATACAGATCATGCATTCAACGGTAAATGAAAAGGGTGTGCTGGTGGTGCCAAGCACGTTGTCTTAGCCGCCACTGGACTAGCGAAACAGGGAAATCTACAAGGATGAGGGTGGGGTAAGGTGTTCTTCGCTGTGAACAGGCAAGTGAGCCTCCACACTCCACCGCTACTCAGTTTTAATTTCATTGTTCAATGCGCGGTCACTGTGCCATTTTTTCATGTGTTTCTCAAGGGTGCTGTACACACTAAAAGGCATCTGACAGATTTCACATTTGTAAACGTCCTTGCCGATTTGCCCGTGCGTTTTCATGTGCCGTGTTAGCTTGCTGCTCTGGGCACAGGCATAATTGCAGAGCTCACACTTATAAGGCCTTTCGCCCGTGTGGCTGCGTCGGTGCACTGTCAGATTGCTGCAGTTTTTAAAAATTTTACCACAGAACTCGCAGGTGTCACTGCGTCGGCCATCTTTTGAGCTGGGCCGACCATGACCCCCGAGGTGTGGCGTGCTGCCGCCACTGCCGGTCCCGCTGCGGCCCGAGACGCCGCCATCCATATCACCTGGTGGCGTTGAGAAGCGCAAGCTTCCGTTCTCTGAGGAGTGCTCTGAAGACGAGGCGAAAGGCGATTGTCTGGAATCCCCGAAATTCAGAAAGGGGTCTTTTAGCTGCCGAGAAGCAGCATAGCCAGCCAACCACTGGGAATAGACGTTCTCAGTGTTGGGGATTGTAGGGGTGGAGAGGTCAAAGTCCTTTTCCAGCTTGATTCGTTTGGAGAAAGGACTAAGTGAGCTGGGGCTGCCCAGCAGTAGCTTCTTGGACAATCCCACGGAGGCGGACTCGCTGGGAGATGAGCCCCGACCATTGATGGCAGAGACACAACCCTCATCCACTCTGTCTGATTCCAGGGCTGAGTCCTCATCACACATGCCCCTATGTGCATCATTGTCAGAGTTTAGAGCTCCTCGCTTGTGTTGATGGAAAGCCTCGCTGTAGTGCTGCATGCTGGCAGCCAGGCCCATGCCTTGCATAACCTCAGGCAGCGAGCGCGGTATATCGCCTTCACTAAGACGTCCGCCATTGTTCTCGTGGTGCCGCGCAGCCTCTAAATTGAGGCTGAAATGGTAGTTATTTCGACCTCTCTCCCTCTCCCTCACCCTCTCCAACTCCTCCTCCTCTCCTTCTTCTTCTTCCTCTTCCTCCTCTTCTTCTTCCTCCTCTTCCTCCTCCTCTTCTTCCTCTTCCTCCTCCCCATTCTCTGGAATATGACGGTCATTTTCACTCTTGAATTTCGCAACCACTGACTTGAGGGCATTACTGGCACTACCCACAATGTCACTGGTTCCTGGCTCAGGGGAGCTGGTTGTGGACAAGCCATCGTCGGATTTGACTGTCATGGGGGATGACTTGTTAATGTGTGTCTTCATGTGGCGTTTTAACTTGCTGGCCTGTGTACAGGCATGGTCGCACAGGTGGCACTTGTAGGGTTTCTCGCCCGTGTGACTGCGTCGATGCACAATCAGATTACTCTGGAATTTGAAAGTCTTCCCACAGAATTCACAAGACTTGGATTTCATGGGTGTGTTGGGCTGCTGTGCAAGAGGGGTCGGAGTGGTTTGAGAGCCAGAAGGGGACTGCATGGAAGGTAGAGGAGGTGTGGCTAGAAAGGGTGGCTTGCTTCCCGACTGGAATGGTTGTAGTAGCCGTTGCATAGGGCTGGGTCGGTTGGGTGAGAGGGGAGGACTTGACCCTGAGGTGTTCCCAGCCAGCTCCCTTAGCCTACGAGAGAAGTCCATAGCTGGGGGATCCAGGGGTATGGGGTTGAGGCGCAGAACCCTGTCGAAGGCACTCGGGTGGTGGGTGGCCAAGGCCAGCTCCTCCGGGCTCAGGTGCTCCATGCGATGGGGGTCTAAGTGATGGCGAGGTGGAGGGCTAAAGAGAGGTGGGGTTGGGGGAAATCGCCCCTCTCGGAGAGGGGGTCCATCACGTGCCGAGTTGGGTATCCGCAGCAGGTTAAAGGGGCTTCCTTCTGGGAGATGGATGCCATGCAGGGGGGGCTGAGATGAGCAATCTGCACCCATTCCTGAAGGGGCTCCGACGCGGGGTGTGAGCGGGCTTCCACGCTCGCTCTCAAGGTAGATGCGGAAGCCATGAGTGTTCTGGGCATGTTGCAGCAGAAACCAGGCACTGCTGAACGGTTGCTTACAGGTTGTGCAAGTGTAGCTGCTGGGCTCATCTTTACCTGTAAAAACAAAACAAAGGAAGGGTCAGCTCTATAATCATACCAAAGACTTTTATAGCAAACAATTTAGAGAAAACTCATTACATTGCCTAAAACTAATCTGAATGGTGAAGCATGTATTTGTTCCCACTCAGGCTGCTGCCTAATGCATTTTGCATGGTTAAAAACACTACAGACTGGGCTTAATCATTTATAAATCTCCCTCATGACCAGCCTAGACCCCAGGCCTGTGTGGCCCATGTACTAACAGTCTCCCATCGGCTGTAGCCACTCAACAGTCTAAAGAAAGTATCATATAACAGTAAACACAGCTCTTATTATAAACATGCTCTCTAACAGCACTACAGGCCAGACCCCAGTGGAACAGAGCTTATTTTTTACAAGACCCAGACAAAGCAGTGGCAGTCCAGCATAGAAGGACTGTGTAAGAGTTTAGCTCAGGTCTTCTCAATGGGCGGGAACGTAAACGGCAAAACGTTTGCTTTGGGCTACACACTGCTCAGCCGGTTGTTCTCGCAGCGGTTGTCAGCAGGGCTGTTAAAGCAAACAATAGTGCTCTCACAAGATCAACGCTTTCATCTATGTACAAAAACAGAAGAACAGGATGCACAAACAAATTTAGAAGGACTACTGTAATAGATCAGATGATCGGAGGAAACACACATTGCTGAAGATGTGGTAAAGGTTACATAGATTACATTAATGTCTGCACATTCATATAAAGTAAATACGGTATGTTTCTGGCTTTGAAATTATAAATCTATTTAATAAATTAGATACTCTTCAAATGTATGTTTATACAAAATAAGTTTAGTTACTAGAAATCTACTAGGAGAATAGAAACAAGAGAGATGGTTTCCTCCCTTACAATGAAAATGGCGAAGCATGTAGACAATTGTTACAGCAAAGGAACGTTTAAAACAATAATTGACTTTCAATGGCACTTTGACAATGACCCGTGATTTTCCTCCCATTGCTTTTGTAATCTCATTTAATGTTCCTGACTCCACCACCTCATTTAGGAGATTAGATAATAAAGGAAGCCAGAAACAAGAGCTCAACATTAAATATGCTGTGCCCAAGCCGGATGCATTATTATAGTTTTGGTGAAACAGTATATCCTCAAAACCAAACTAATAGATAGCCAATTATACATACATGCAAAGATAATTTTCTTATGTGCATGCATGAATTTCTAGCGAGAAAGCTAAAAATAAGTAAGTTTGTGAACAGGAGTCTCATTCTGTTTTCATAGACCCTCCACATGTTAAGCCTAAAACTAATTACATCCCTAACCTTTCACACATTTACCTATTCATTTTTATTATAGGTTTCACAGCTTGTATTTATCCGAGCAGTAATACTTTTCTGTTTTGGCCAGTTTTCACTTTAGGTGAAATAAATCTAAAATACATTTTGAAAGAGACAAATTAAAACAAAATCTTCAAAATACTGAAGCATATATCAGACGTAAATGTTTTAGGTGGGCCATCCAGATGGAAGCTGTCAAAAGCTACAGAGCCTTTTTTTGATAATTACACTAAATAAAGTGCTGCAAATGGCATTTGCATCATCAACAGGTAAACAAGCAGGTTCAGGATGCCCATAGTTTAAAAAAAACACACGATTAACTCACAAATGGCAATGAAATGGATATTTTCATGAGGTAATGAGTGACAGTTTGAACTTTGAAAATTACCGGCACTAAAAGGGATCCAACACGCATCACGTTTTTTCCCGGGTACAGATATCTACCTACGCTCCCAAAAACGCAAGGTCAAGCGGTCAGGAAAAGACCCATCATCCGCGCAGGAACCACAACAAAAAGCAGCGAAAATGGACAGGAGAGATGGATTTAACTCCCCCCACAAGCCAGAGGTCTCTAAACTGCTATCATGCACTGTTTACAGCGTCCCGAGTGGGGAGAGAGAGAGAGACAACGAAAAAAATGGAGGGAGATCGCGCAAAGAAAAAAGAAAAAGGTGCCGTGGATTTTTTCATCTCGTTTGTTTTCCTCAGAGGGGCTTTTCTGAAGTCTTCAATAGCGGTAAAGCATGTAAAGAGGGAAAGGCCTTTCTGCTGCTCAGATGAGGGAAATGCAGACCAGAGCCACTGTGGCTTTCTGGGATAATCTTGTTAATGCACACAAATGGGGGTGGTTCTGGAAGGCTCTGAGGCGAGCAGACGGCCACCTCCGAACATTGCTGCACCCTTTTGTGCCATCATCATTTTGTTTCTGCCTTGGAACTTTGAACACGGGGAAACAAAAACAAATGCACTCTACACTGGCAAGGTGAAAAGAAAAAAAATGTATATGTGTATATAAATATATATAAAGACAGAAAGATGAGAGAGAGAATGAGCCACCAAGAGATACCTAATTTTTTATGAACCAATAAAATAGAAAGTGCAACTCAAAATATCAATATAATACAATAATCTGAAGCATGAAAACACAAATGAAACAAGGTGCCAGAACAAGAGAGCAATTGTGACTATATCACACACCGGCATTGAGCTGAGAGACACAGGAGGAGAGATGTGACGAATGGTGTGAACAGAGAGAAAAATAACGGCACACTGCTGCTCTGTGGCCCTGCCACCCACGACCACCTCCTGACAATCTCACTCATGACCAACAGCTGAAAGCTTTGCACCAAATCAAGACTGCACACCACTTTATATCGGGGGGTTGATGCAAAGGCCGGCTAAATTATGGATCATTACAATCTGCAGAAATTACGTTTAATTGTCGCCACCTGCAGAGGCTTTAACCTAGTATACATTTTTGTATTATCATGCAAAGGGTATTTTTCCAGCTAAAACTGTAATGGCCATCTCTTGTGGAGGTTGAGTGAGAGTTTTAATTTGTCGGCTCTCAGACACAAAACCAAACTCTCTGCTTGCTGTCAATATAAGGTTATGAAAATTCTGTTCTTTAAAAAAACTTTGCAAATTGTGATTTTTTTTAATTATTGTTATTATTATGATTATTTTCTAGTTTGAGATGGCCTGTTGTGTTCTTACCAGCCACGAGCATCTATGAAGGACAGGTTACTGCATCGCCATGTTTAACAAGGCCCTGCTTCATTTCATTACACATGGCAACGCTCGGCGGAATATATAATCATCTTTTTCACATGACATTTTAAATATCCAACTAGACAAATAATTGCAGCAATAATTGATAGCTTCGCACAGCCGGCGGTATTACTGACTGGCATGCCGCTCGCAGACACCGGCGAGCACCATGCGGGCATTGTGCTTGGCACGCTCGCATCCAGGTTCCTCTTCTGACAAAACTGTCACAATCTGTTCCGATGACGGGAATCTGCAAGCCACCGACAGGTGCTCCAATAATCTGCTATTAGACTCAGAAGATTTTACTAGGAGGAATTAAAAGCAACAGCCTGCCAAAGAAATTAGCTTCCCCCTCCTTTTGGTCTAATTTTAATTTTCTCAGGAGACTTAAGAGTATTCTTTCTGTCACTGATTGTCTTTTTGAGTGGAGAATTTGAGAGCTGATCATTTGAGATGAACAGTAAAAGCGGGAGTGGGTTAAACCGAAAGAGAGAGACACTGTCCATCACACTAGCCTTACAGCAACCAATAGGTCTGAAAGTTTGTTAAATAAAAAGATAATCTGCGCCTCATCACTTCCAGTATTTAAAATAAGCATCCATAATCTAATTTGATCAATTCCTCTGTTAATTAGAAAGCACTCCAGTTTGCAGCGAAAGCGGGTCAGTTCGGACAAGCTGGCGAGACGTGTCGTGTTTGAGGCAGGGAATGCTGGTGACAGTTGTTGGACCGGTCTGCGGGAGCTGGCAGCGGCTCGGCTGCTTACAGACGGATGCGAGCGCTCGGTGCATTGCTGGCAGTTTTTACACAGGGAAATGTCAGAGCGATGTTACAGCACAGAGCCACGGGAAAACAAGAACACCCCCTCTTTCAAGTCAACACCCCCCTAAACTGCCAACCACATCCTCTCAGGACCGACTAATCCATCTAAATCGTCACACACACACTCGCACACATTAAACTGCAGCTAGATGAAGCCGCACTAAATGATCTTGACAAAAAGTGAGTCTGTATTACACATCGGTGATGGCTTGGCGGATTGTGAGTGGTGCCCATTCTGAAATCTAAAACTTTAAGGAAGGAAATATGTTTTGATCCCCCACCCCTCCTGCTGAGTTGTGCATCTCACTCAGGAAAACTGTACCACACCAAACAGATAATTTTACAGGGTAAAAATAACCAAAAAGTGTCAAGTTTTGACTCTTCTTGCAAATTTGCTTATTTTCACGGTTCACCTTTGCTGCAGAATAAAATCTGCTTTAGGACAGGTCAGTTGTATTTTATACACACATGCACACATATTCCCAATAAAACTTTAAATCTGCTGCATTGTGAGGACATCCCAAATAAGTTAATAAACATAGTACATTATATCTTAAAGGATTAGTCAATTTTCTTAAAAAAAATCCAGATGATTTACTCACCACCATGTCTTCTAAAATGTTGATATCTTTCTTTGTTCAGTCGAGAAAAAATTATGTTTTTTGAGGAAAACATTCCAGGATTTTTCTCATTTTAATGGACTTTAATGGACCCCAACACGTAACAGTTTTAATTCAGTTTTAAATTGCAGTTTCAACGGGGTTTCAAAGGACTCTAAATGACCCCAAACGAGGCATAAGGGTCTTATCTAGCGAAACGATTGTCATTTTTGACAACAAAATAAAAAATATGCACTTTTAAACCACAACTTCTCGTCTATCTCCGATCACGCAATACGTCATCACGTCAAGAGGTCACGGATGACGTATGCGAAACTACGTCCCAGTGTTTACAAGTGTAGAGAAAGAGGACCGTTCCGACGTTGTTGTATGTGGAATGATACTAATTAATGTCTTTGTGTCAGTTTATTGTTTAAAATGGTCCGCAAATGTGCGTTTCATAAATGTAACACGTGACCTTTCCACGTCATTTCGCAACTACGTGAGGTCGCGCTGGCGCGTCACAGGACCAGAGATAGACGAGAAGTTGTGGTTTAAAAGTCCATATTTTTATTTTTCTAGATAAGACCCTTATGCCTCGTTTGGGATCGTTTAGAGTCCTTTGAAACCCCGTTGAAACTGCAATTTTGTGTTGGGGTCCATTAAAGTCCATTAAAATGAGAAAAATCCTGAAACGTCTTCCCCAAAAACACAACTTCTTCTCGACTGAACAAAGAAAGACACCAACACCCTGGATGACATGGCGGTGAGCAAATTATCTGGATTTTTTAAAGAAAATTGACTAATCCATAATAAACATTTTAAAATGCTGTAAGGTTTGTGTGAGAGTTAAGGGTCAGGAGAATATCATTGGCTCAGTATAAAAACGTGGAGGTCAATGGACATCCTCAAATGCTAGTAATGCCAATACGTGAGCAGGATGAGCATTATTTTAATGCGTGTGTGTGTGCGCGCGCGTGCGTGCGTTTTGCTGTGGGTGTGACTAACACGCATAGATGACTGGCAAATATATTTTGAGAGTGTGTAAATTTGGAGTAATATCTACAGTTGGCTTTGTTAAGAGATCGGGTGCATTTCTATGTGTGCCGTCTGGATCGATGGCGATGGCAGACCAAGATGAATGCCAGATTAAAGCAGCTCGGGCAGCCCAATATCCCCGACATGCAGATTTCTCCATTGTTAATTTTTCCTCCCACCACTAAAATCTCTCTCCCCCCTCACTCACGGTATCCACGCCAAACAAAAGCACCAGATACAAACACACTAGCGCTCACTGATTTAAAACCTGCGAAAGTGCAGGTCATTTGGACATTTGCTGGCATTTTGCGAGCCGCACTCGCAGTCTTCCATCTCGACGGCTGTCAATAGCCGAGATCGCGGCTTCTTTTGTTTTGTCCTTGATGTGTTAAGATTCAACAGCTCCCAGAGATAATGGTAATTGAAGTAATGCAACAATGCAGTAACAGGATTAGTGAATGCAGGGGGAGAAAGGACAATGCCATGTAATATCATTTTTTTAATTTTATCAGTGGCTTATGCTTTCAAGAACCTCTGCATATATTTGTGTTTGAGATGTCCTTTCACCTCTACACCTGCTCAAGACTTAAATATATATTTTCATATAACTTTTTCATTTTTTTGGAATTAGGCATACTTTAAATGAATGTAATGCATGACATATACAGTACATACATTATGTGTATGGGTACATGTTGCAGGATGTGCATAACATTAAGAATTTAGGTTAAACGTTTATATGAATGTATAAATGAAACAGTAAATTGTTTAATGTTTTTGCCTTTACTAGTTAAAGCGCAATTTAACAATTGTAACATAGTTATACAACTGTAATGCATAACATTTAAAAAATATTTGTCTACATATTGTAAAATGCTAAATATTTATTTATTGTATCTCCCTCTATCCATTTAATGTAGTCTAAATCTGCTTTTAAAGGTGTCTATGTGTATGTGAATGTGTGCTCAGGTCATGTGCGTCTACTTGGTATCAGTATTCCTCTAAGCAGTCTGGATGGATCGGTCCAGCAGCGCTCTCATACACACGGCTCTTTGTCCAGTTCCAGACTCTTTGTGGTGTGCCGAGTGACTGGCCACAAACAAAGGACTGTTTGACCAACACTTGTTCACCGACAAAGCTGGACACAAAAAAGTGCCATAAAAATCCTGAAAAAGACTTTTCTCACACTGTGTCTACTCTAAACCTAAACATTATGCATTTCTCTCCGCTTGGCCCAAAAAAATATGCTTACTTATAGATAAACAATGCAGCGTAATGCCACATTTTCCAAACAGACAGAAATAGGAGTGGGGGTGGAATCACTTAAGGTAGAGATTTTGGGATAACTGCGGCTGGTGCTCCTGGGCAGAAGCACGTCTGTACTGTAATTAACCTGGATAGGCTGGCAAAACTCGGACTTTCCCTTATTAACTTTTCGCTGTCCTGAACCCTGATAAGAAGCGGGTGATAGTCTCTTTTCATTTATTTGCCTTAAGTGAGCTAAAATTGGGGCACATTTCAGACAGAGTGGGCTAAGTTAGGCGACACTGTGCCAGTTAGTGCGTAAGTTTATACGGTCAACCTCTGATTAAAGACCACAACAAATCTCATGACAAACAATGTATTTTTGGATTGCATTGCCAATTTGAAATATTGGCAATAGTTTAAAGTAAAATCATCCTACATTCTGTATAAATATAACCTTGATATGGGTAAGGTCAAAGATTAAAGTGAAATCAATTAATGAAATGAAACTTTGGTGCTCCTAATCTCATAATTAGATTGAGACTTTAGCCTGGATTTCGCCGACAGCATCACATTTATGCATGCACTGAGTTAAACAAATAAACAGATATAACTGTAACCAATAAATGTGTAAAAATCTACAAGAAAAGTTTTCAAACAGTTTCAACAATTTGTGAGAGTGCTGTGATAGGTCAATCGCTCTGGGCAGAAAATAGATCCTCCAAATTAATGAAGCATCTCAGTAGTGCTGCAATTCCCTTTCCACATTATGCGCTTAATCCCTGCATCAACTCAATGCGACATTCACCATCATGCTGCCCGTCTGCCTGCCTGCCGGACAGCGAGAGCAATTAAGAGCGCCAGAGATTTCCACACACCTGACTCCTCTCTCCTTATCATTATTACAGAGAGAAGAGATGTGTCCCCCAATCAGAAATATACACGGCTAAACAGGACCTGCCCAGCTAATGATAACTGCAGAAAGTGGCATACATTTCAAATCATCCCAGCATTCCGGTCTATTCCTGCTTTAAAGGGGCAACGCGTGTATTCTGTTATTGCTGAATACGTGCAGTTGATTTCAGTATTTAAGGGCAACAATGAGACTAATTTCACAATCCTCTCAGTGAGTCATTAGGCGCTGCTCTACAATCTGCCACACAAGAATGAAGACAAAACACAATTACCCTGGAGTGCTTTTATAGAACTGTGATATGAAAGCATTATTGTTTTGGGGAGGAGGCCAATCAGGACTTTAAACTGTATATGGATATTTGCATTTGCGAGTGTATGTGTGCATGTTATAGTCAATCTAAAATAAAATGAAGAACTGTGGGAGAAATTTCAATGCTGGGTGCCTACTGTGATCCACATCAGTCTACTGCACCCCTTGGCACTGATGGCGGGCCACCATGCTTGACACTCGCAAGCAAACACTAAACAACACACAAGCCCAGTTACGTTTCATTAAATATCAACTTTTGTTTCAGATGTTTCTTAAGTGTTTAGAAGAAGCAGGAAAGTCTCCAGGTGCTCTCCATTAAATGTCATTGCTAGGGTAATAACCATGGTGAATCATTTTTCTTTCCTATGGGTACACAAATACATTTATTTTTAAATAAGCACAAACCCATCCATCAAACAACATCTTCTTATAATGTCTTCAAGATATGGGTAAAACAACAAGTATACCATTTCAGCATGCAAGGTGCATTGGAGATACAGATGGAGTACTCATGCCGGAGACACCCATGAACAATAAGCAAAAAACGACCACGATCCCACCATTCATACACTGTGGGTGTGTGAATATGTGTAAACCTCTGTATGATGGCGTTCGTACACACTGGGTAGGATTGTTTAAAAATGAATTTCTGCATAACCTCGTAAACATAATTTTAATAATACAGTCAAAGCCTCTAAAACTGTGTTTATGATTGTAATTAAATGGCCAAAGCTTTATATAACCGTCAAAGCATAAAACCTTGTGCGCATCGTCTCCCTCTCTCTCTCTCTCTCGTGAGGGGAGAACCTCACTGCTGATGATGGCAACTGTAGACTACTCTTAACCCAAAACCAAAATGTCAAAATTATAGAGAGCACAAATTACAGCATAGGAGGGTTGTGTGCGGTGCTCTTTTCCTTTTTTTAAGCGAAGGAAAAAATACTCAAAGAAACAGCACACTGAGTGCCACCCAGACGCAGTACATCTAAAGGAAGAGACATCTACAGAAGAGCTGCTGAAAGAGTTGCGTTCATTGTCATAAACATAATAACTAATCACTGTGCAAACGATACTGCTCCAAATGCATCAACTAATTAAACAGAGATTCATTTACGCCTGTGGAGGGATGGCGAAACTCAGGCTTTCTGCCCAAAATCATTACTGCGGAGAAGTCATTATTATTTAAATGATTGTTATGAAATAGATTTTCGTCCGCTGTATCCCCAAAGATTTGTAAAAATCACCAAAATAATTCACTAAAAAATATGCTTGCTTCTTCTGAGACTTGCTTTATCCAATACCCCCACTAGATTTTAATATATTTATATTTTAGATATATATATATATATATGAAGAGTTTGGTTCCAAAACGCGATAAACGCCATTTTTGAAAAAAATTAGTTACTGCCAAAATCAGTATTATATCAGGTCAGTAGTTAAAAGTAAATTCTTAATTTTACGCAAAATCCAATACCCGCCGTGTTATTCTGTCATCTTTTCTCCCTTTTTTCCCAAAATGCGACAAACGTCACTCCTCCTTTTTTACAGAACGCAATAAATCCATTTCTGATATTACAGCCCACCAGTCACGCAATGTAAACAAACAATGGCAGCGCGCTGAGTACACGGAGTCCTAGTTTTCCTCATCTACGTTGTACTTCGTGATCAACAAACAAAACAAAATAATACTTTAATTGCATTGCTAAACCTGTGATGTTTTTCTGTGACGGGAAAGAAATGTAAGCCATCAACATCTAATAATTTCCGCGAGAGGCACTCGGTTGCTTGTTCTCAAGACAGCATCAAGCTTCTCATGCTAAAACATTGACCCCAGAGGATCTTATGAAAACTTTACATTATTTTACTCAAAGTCAACGAAAATCGAGCGGGACCAAAACATTTTACAGCTGATCGCTGTGAAAATGTAAAGAGACGACGTCAAGTATAACCGCAGCAATGACAGTGTTCTTAGTATAACAAAGTAAGTGTTTTGGTTAATGCCATTAATGTTTATTTTTTAATCATTGTATACCACTAGTCAACTAAATAAATATAAAATGGTAAAGATGAATGCACATTTATACATTGATTTAATAGATTTATAGCATTTTGAAATAAAAAACTGTCATGGATTTATTGCATTTTGTGGAAAAAAGAATTCGTTTTTATAATAAATCTTTGAAAATCAAGTTATGGATTAGAATTTTTTATGTTTTTATAACCTAAAGATGCTATGTGAAAGTTTGTAACAGAAAATAGTGGTTTTCATCTTGTCACTTTCTTGGTATAGAAAACACGTTTTTTCAAAATTTGTCAAAATGGATTTATTGCGTTTTGGAACCAAACTCTTCATATATACAGTACTGTGCAAAAGTCTTAGGCCACAAAGACATGTTGTTTTAGAACTTTTAATGTCCATCCATATTTATTTTTCAATCCATTTTATTAGGATACAAACATAAAAATACGGAAATATGTACACAAATTAAAAAAAAAAATTCAGGACTAAATGTCTTCTTTAGGCATCGTCTGTGTTTAGTGTGACCTCTCTCGCACTAAACACATCTTGGGCTTTTTTGAGCAGAATGAAGAAAAAAAAACTAATTTCTTTAAAATTAGATTAAATTAGGATTTAATTTTATTTAGGTTTAAGAGATCCTGCAGTTTCCTGCTATTGCTCAAGTGGAAGGGAAGTTTACCCTAAAAACTTGATACATCCGTTTACATTTTTATACAGTTTTTAATACTATATACACATTTCCTGTATTTTCTAAATGTATTCTATTAAATAGACTGAGAAACAATTATATATGATCACTATAACATTGCAAAAACAACAAATCTAATTCTGGCATTGTGGCCTAAGACTTTTGCAAAGTACTGTATACATGGGTTTGATAGGGTTTGAATTATACCACTCATTTAACCAGCACCAAACACGGCCCGGGATCAGTGCTGCTAACATTAGAGCCAAACACACAGATCATTCCTATTACAAGGCAGCAGGAACAAGAGGAACAATGCAGAGTGCGACCAGGGCTTCATCTACAGCCTCTGAAGCCGAGATCACTGAGACTTTGTTTCTTCATTGTCTTACTCAGAGCCAGAATACGATGCAATGAAATGAAGGGGGGGTGAGATATTCACAGCACGTTCTGCATAAATGTATCGCTGCATCTGTAAGGAAGAGAAATTGGAGCCGCGCAGAGCTGAGGCCCGGGGCATGGCTTCAGACACTGTCAAAACATTTTCAGCCATTTTAATTAGAGGACCAAAGCCAGTTCCGAGGCTCCATAACATTTGCTTTCACATAATTGCACTTCGCTCAGCGTTTTCGCCCTTTCTGTCCCCCGTCGTATTCAACTCGGGCAATTCATATTTCCATTAAGTCTTTTTTGTGCTTTTTCAATTTGAATATATTTCCTTATAGAACGTTCAAACATGAATAGCGTGTCCTACGGTCGCTGAACAGCTGGAAGTCTCTTCACTTGTTCTTTATTAATTATTCATCTACCCTCTTCTGTATCAATGAAGTACAGTACGGAAGAGCCTTTAATTTTACCTTTTTAGGATATGTCTAAATCTCGTATTTACTGCACATTCATCTCATTTTAATCCCAACGGATCAGACTACACAGCTAAACAAACAAGCAGACATAGACTCTTGCGCGAGAAGAAGTTTCGAAGAGGTATTTTTTTCTTTCTACTGCTTCACACGCAATAGGTCAGCGGTCACCTGCATGCAAACACGCAACGAATACAGACGCACACATATGTGAAGACAGCAGGGATGTGCAGGAACATGCAGACCAGGGCAGTCAGCAGCAGCTGTCGGCCAGAGACCATCACTCAACAGCCTTATAGTGTTTTGTGCCATTGCAAAGCTGAACACCAGGCCCTGCATGGCCACACGCCCTCGGAAAGATACACATGCATACAACACAAAAACACATTTCACCTTTGCATCTTGCTATATGCTGTAAAAAATGTTCACATCCATATTATCTGTAAAAGTCGAAATATTATCAATATTTTATATTCAACTTCCATGCATCTTGATGTCACAATGCATTTTTGGAGTCTCTATCCATGAAGGAAACATACAAGGCTTTCTAAGTATACACCAGCACCGGCTTCCCATCAGGAGCGCCTATGAGGCCTTCAATTCTGCCTGTTTATGCAGCTCACTTCTGGAACAGAGCCTTTAGGAAAACACTGTACAAATAGGGAGCAAGAAGGTAGCATGTTCCTGTGTTTATCTCTCTCTTTCTTTTCTCTCAATCATTTGTCCATCAGCATCAGGGGGCTGTTCAGGTGTTTGTTTTTCCAGGCCCTGACTGTCTTTGGAAATGTTTTTAGCTGCAGGTCTGTACTGACTCAACCTCAGGGGTTCAAAAAGGGTGATGGGGGAGCTGATGAGAGAGAAAGAACAAAAGGAAAAGTTAAACCTGTTACTCGGAGAGCTCTTTTTATTGTGCTGTCTCAAGAGAAGATGCACTTTTGGAGAGAAACCTAGAAAAAGACGACCCTCTTCCAAAAACACACATACTAAAAAAATATGGTTTGTTTTTCACAAATGTCCAGAGTTAAAAATATTATTAAAAATGTATATTTACGCATGTCAAAAATAAAAATAATTATGGGTGATATTAGACATATTAAAGACATATTCCAGCTTAGAGCATGTCAATATCATTACCAGAACAAAGGCCCGAGTACGGATATTTATTGGAAAATGAATTGGACAATATGGAGACCACTAGAGGCTTTTGGCACATATTCTTCATCTCTCTGCCAGTATAGTCTTAAATATATTCAACGGAGACCAACAATCGATAAAAGGACAATTTTAACACAGATATATAACTGCTGCCCCATCAACAGTGAACAGCCCTCAATGGTTCTGAATGCAGTAGGGGGAGTGAGAAAGCCATAAAAAAGTTTATTCCCTTAACTGCCGCTTACTGCCTTCTGGAGCCATTGGATGACAGACACACAGACAGAGGTGTGAAAAACGTGTGTGTGTGTTTATGTCTGTGTGTGTATGTTTGTTCATAAGTCCACATGGAGATAGCTGCTATGCTGGCAAAAGCTCATATAGGCCTTCTCAAATTTATAGTAAAGGAATTTTTTTAGATCCAATGACAACATGACTAAAATAAAAACAAAACCTGTCATTAACTCTAAAATCTCTATAAACATTTTTTTGACACATGAATCAAAGAAATAATAAATCAGGTTTAGTTGAGGTTACAGTACACAGCTAAAATTGCTTTTTCTAGAAATATGTGTATATGTCACTGCCCAAAAATTCTTCTATATACACAATATCTTACACAGCCAACAGAGATCATGAACTGAATTTGAAAAAAATCATAGCTCCTCTAACATTCAGTACAATTGAAAGTTTTCATGTGACGTCACACACTTAGAGCAAAACAGTGCTTTCAGCCACTGAATACTGAATAGTTGTTGTGCATAAAAATGCACGTGGAGACAATACTGGGCTATGCTTTTGCAGAATGCCGTCAGTGAAGAAAACCCAGAAAGGAGGAATTTGTGAATTACGTGCCAAAAACGTATGTGCCTCTGTCCCCAGTGGGGGAAACAATGGCAGCCATCAATATACACTCGTATTTACAGTGACCACTTCATCAAAGGTTACCTCAGGGAAACACTGGATGTATAAATGATTGTACTTTTAGCCATAAATCATATCTTTGTGAAATTTTCTTAACTGGATTGCTGTCACATAGATAACAAACCATAGTGATTAAATACACTAACTGCAAGAGTTGTCATGTAAATAAAGTGAATTTACCGAAAATGCAATGTTTGCAAATCCCTTTACACCTTAATTAGATTATTTGTTGTACTTAGAGTATTAAATTTGTGTTATTAATATGATCTAATATATTTTAATACAATGCAACATGATATAATATTAATATAAATATAATAATAACCATGGCGGCGGTATAAGGCAAGGAATTTTCCACAAAATAAATGTAAACTTTGCCAAAGTGGAGGTCTGCTATCTGGAGGTTTCAGTGACTAAAATACAGAATATAAATGCCCAAAAACGTGTAGTTTGTGTTCTTATCTTATTTTTTCTGTTCTGAGGTGATCTAAATATGCATGGCTTAAAACAGACAGAAAATTAATCGCTCTATGCAGAGCCCAATGTAAACTGACGCCTTTTTGCCCTCATCCCTTGTGAGTCACGTGACTGAAAACTATCAATAGGACGATTACAAGTGTGACATTGTTTTCATACAACAGCTATATAAAAATAATATTAATTTACATTTCTAACATGATATACCCAGCTATCATGTTCAATTTTGCTCTGCCTTTGAAAAAATCTCCAAAAGAAGCCAAAGCAGGATCAATTTGGAAAGCAACTTATCCAATCAGATACGTAGACCACAACTGTTTGGTATAATTATAATTTTTTTAATTATAGGTTATAGTATACATGCATTTACTATAAAGATAATAAATTATAAAGCTATCTTTTTCTGGCAAATTAACTGAATAAATAAAAAGGTAGCAATATCAGTGTCTGTTAAAGATATTGCATATCAATTTAATTATTATAGTAATAACAATAACATGTAATTATATAGCAGCGCCACAAAATAATTACACAGGACGTACATGTAATTCATTATGCACTTGTGTAAATAAACAGTAACATGAACCATAACAATAACTACACTATAAAGAGTGTCCAACAGAAATACAAAAAAAAAAAAAAAACGTTCAGCAGTGTTAGTAGTACACAGCAAGAATACAGTATCTGCGTAAGTGAGGCTTGACGAAAATAAAAAGGGAGGAGAGAGACCCAAACAGATAGATCACTCACTTTGCCTTACGGCTCAGGCTCGTCTCCGAGAAGAGGACAAAAATTTCTCTAAATTATTCAGAGTGGACAACCACACATCTACTGGGCACTGCCCTAAAAAGAACGCATCCAGAGAGCGAGAAAGTGAGAAAGGGGTTGGCAGGGGTTGAGAGGAAGAAAAACGGGAAAGGGAGAGAGAGAGAGGGAGAAGTAGCAGTTTGATGAACGTCAGAAGAAAGGCAGTATTGCAGCAGCACGCCGCCTGGGGCTAGTTGTGTAGGAGAACACAGAGGCACATAGCCGTTACAGAGCAGTCAATAACGACACAGCCTCTGACATTTACACAAACACCAAGGCCCCGCCACTAGCGCCAAACAAACACCCCCAAAACACATACACACAGACAC
Source organism: Misgurnus anguillicaudatus (assembly GCF_027580225.2). NCBI lineage: Eukaryota > Metazoa > Chordata > Actinopteri > Cypriniformes > Cobitidae > Misgurnus > Misgurnus anguillicaudatus. The sequence continues at coordinate 20,666,024 of NC_073347.2, read as the reverse complement.
CGCCTTTAAAGGAAGCATAGAGTAGCTCTTCACGTGCCCTATCAGAAGCAGATAGAGAGGAGGCAACATACACATTTTAATAGCATATGCACATATATGTGAGGTCTAACTATTGGAGTTAAAGATTGACGTGTGTCGGAGTGCTTTACAGCTTTACCAGTCCTGAGAAATTAACGCCCATATTTATCTTACTTATAAGCGGGAAGGGATACGGCAGCTGGCATATTACAGAAATATATAAATCACACATTAAAAAGTTCCAGAAAACTATTTGCAATCCTTTTTTAGTGGTGTGTGCGCGTGCTTAACTGTGAGTGCTCCATTAGGGCATTTTGAGAGCCTTCTAATGTGGCTAATGTTGCCATAAGAGATACTCTTAAGTGCTGTGCCATTCATTTCCCTTCCACCCCCCTGAGCGCAGTGGTCACAAGCCCTCCAAATGCTTCCCTTTGAGGAGTGGCCAGTGCCTTTTAGCCAGGCCCAAAAGATCGGACAGCCGCGCGAAAGAGCCGGGCCCAACCACCGACGCCCTCTCCCAAAGCTATGGGTCTACTAATTATCCCCATTTCAACACCAACAAACAACTTTTAAGACCTATTAGAGGACAGTTGTCCGGGAAGGGGTTTTATATCCCATTAAAACCAGGAGATTAAATTGCTATTCACATAAATTCACCCGGCCTCAGATACCGGTAGGACCGGGATGCTAATAGAGCGCGGCGTATCGCTGCTTAACAGGCTACGGCAAGATGCCACCCTCCTGGAAAACAGCCGCCGGTACGATCTCATAAATTACCTCTGTTGAAGGAACCTTTCCATTGAAGTCATTTCAGGTTTCAGAATTCCTGTTCTCACGTCTCACCCCGCCGTTTTTTGTCTTTGCGGTCCCCAGTCCGCACTCCCAGAATCCCCTTAGTGTTCCCTGTGTGGGTTTCTTTGTTGCCGTTGCCTTTCTCTAGTAGCGCCTGTGGGGAGGGGGGACAGGACGAACAGGCTGGATGTGCCGGGGCAAGAACCAAAGGTAACGTCAGCCAAGGCCAGTGAGAGCGAAACCCAGCAACCGTGTCAAAGCCAACAAACACTCCCTATCTCATTCCCAAAGGAACTCTGTGACTCACCCTTCAGTTAGCCACCAGTTCACTCAAAACTTCGGAGCGTAGCCATAACATACATGCCTTCGAATAATTGACATTGGAATGATAGTGTCTAATATCAGAGATTTGGGGGTACTGAAGTGAACAGGGATGAGTCTATAAAACCCAGCTAAAGTCATTTTTGTGATTTTCTACATAACATCATCCTACATAATGTAAAGAATATATAGGGGAGAGCAGGGGTGAAAGTACCATTTTTCAAAAAAACTAATTTTTAAAAGATAATGTTATAGACGGAGATATATTTTTGCAAGTGTGGTCTATTAATACCAGGTGGAATTTTGAAAAAATGTAAAACGACTTTTGTATAATTTCACTTTAAACATGAGAAGTTAATAGTTATTTTTGACCCCACCTGCAGGAACGTAAGTAACGCAACAAAACAAGATAGATTTTTGTGTTACACTTGTTTTTATTAAATATACATGACTATGACCTCGTTAATATGTAACTGCAAACTTTTTTGTCATTTATTTTTGTAAAAAATTTAATTTTTATTTTAAACTTCAATTTTATCAAATGTTTCAAAAGTACGGAGCCCCTAAGGGGACATGGAGCAAAAATTAAATAAAGTTTAGTTTCGCAACGTGAAACTATCGTGCAAGCACGTGAAACTATCGCGTTTAGTTTCGCATGCGCATGTTGAAACTTTCACACGCGCACGTGAAACTATCCTGTGCGCACCTGAAAGCGAAAGTTTCATTTGCGCACGGGAAAGTTTCACGTGCGCACGCGAAAATAAACTTCAAAAAAAATTCTGCACGTGAAGGTTTCGCGTTTCGCGTGAGCACATGAAAGTTTCACGTGAGCATGCAAAAGTTTCACGGGAGCACATGAAACTACATTTTTTTTTTTTTTACTCCAATGTCACCTTAGGGGCTCGGTACAAAAGCAACCAACAGTACAAACTTAAATTGTTGAGAATAAAAAAAATTTTAACAGTTTGAACACTATGAAAATGAAATTAAATCAAATTAGAATTATATACATTTTTAACATAGAGTTTTTCAAAATAAATCGAGTTTAAATGTGAAGAGATCCGTATTAGCAGTGGATCTCTTCACATTTAAACTCGATTTATTTTGAAAAACTCTATGTTAAAAATGTATATAATTCTAATTAACTTCAGGATGTATTAGAGCACTAAATAACCTGTAGATTGATCAGTACTTTAACACATGAAATAAGAAACACAATGCAAAAATGAAAGCTTTTGAAATTTAATTATCATGGTTGAAAACACCTTTCTGGATCTACATGCGGAAAACGGTGAGAAAATAACGCAATATTTGTCAGGTCTGTCAAGGGTTTGTGTGTTAAAGATGCTGTCATAGTTAAGGATGCAAATGTTATCAGGGCTCGGAGAAAATCACTTTGTTACTTTTGTCCCACGTTACTTTTGCCCCGGTTCTCCCCTAACCTTGAAATATTTAATATTTACTAACTAAGGTCAAATTTGAATTTAAAGTAAAATGCATAATTGTGAAATCAAACTTTGATGCTCCTAATTTCATAACTACATTATGAGACTTGAATTTCACAGACAGGGACGCATTTAATACTTTTATAAATTTCCTTAACTTTTAATATTTGGTAGCCATTCTCTTTATCCTTAATTCACCTTGCTTTCAGCATTAGGTTTACATTTGTTTTTTTCAAGAGACACAGCTAAACTTAACAGAACTTCATCTGACCTGATACATCACACCACCCTCCTGACTGCCGCCTCCAGCTGTGTGACATGTCCACTGGGTCTTTAGAAAACATGTGACATCCATGCCTTTAAGAGAGAGCTCTCAGCACGTCTATCCAGTGCCGGGGACACACACAAACACACCACTGTTTTAAGAACTGCCAAGGCAGTGCTGTGTCATTCCTCTCGACTGCTGCTTGGACAGTTCATCGCAACCACTCGCACACACCTAGTCTGCTCATATACTCTCGGGCCTGGAATAAAATCCTGGGCCATACAGCAGCAAAATACAAGTTAGTTTAAAGCTGCTCATAAATATGCCACAACTGAATTTATATTAAATGAGCAACAGATCTAATGCCATATTCTCTTTGAACTGTAGCACATTAATAAAGTTATACAGTATAGCTAAGAAACAGATGATGCCCATAGGCCTTTGAGGTATACTAGTGTTTCTTATTTAATGAAGCATGAAAGAATCAAAAGATTTTTCTTACTTTTTCAGCTCTCTTTTTATTTTTTTGTCAGGTTTGTTTTGCATACAGTACAGTTTTGCATAAAGTATCCGACTGTATACACACACAAACAATAGATAACAGACAAGATTTACAAGTTGTTGAAAATGCCAAAAATGTTAATAATAGGTGTAGGTGTAAATTAATGTAAATGATAGTGCAGTGAATATGGAGACCAGCACAGTGGTTGGTGTCTGTGCAGTTAAAATATAAATTTGTCTGTGACTGATGCATGACTGCCCTTGCCCACTAACACCTGCATTTGATCTTTCTCAGACAATCCAGCAAAGTATTTCTCTACTGTGGAAAAGTTCAATAAAGGAAAAGTGTGCCTTGTTCTTGAATTCACTTTCTACATGAACCTTTGGGCTTGAAGTCTGCTGCTTGGACTCATTAGTGGTGTGTACGTGCATATTTCAGAGCCAGATATACCGTAACGTGGGGTTGATATGCGCGTAAGTCCATAAAAGTGTGTTAAAGTAAGGACAAGGGGTGGGTGTGAAAATGATGAGAAAGACATCAAAGCGCAAAACCAGGAAACAAAGCGCTTCCGTGCGGTCGTAAAACAATTTGAGCCGTTTGTCAATACCCTGATAAGGCAGATCAGTGATGCAGGGGTGAATGGATGAGCACTTGTCTGTATGTGTGTGAGCGTGTGCTTTATTCATACGGGACAGGGCGCGTGACTCAAAGCCACTCTGCGGTCCTGCACTTTGTCAGGATAAAAAATTCAAGCTGACCCTTCTACTGCTCCCTTTAGCAGCCCACAGCCATTAGTACAGAGACTACAGAAAGAGAAAAAAAAGAGAGCGAGAGACCTTTAGGTTATTGTGACTGTGAAAGAACCCATCTATGTGTTTGATACATATAAGAGTGTACTACAAGGCTTAATGCAGGGATGCCATCTTTGGCTGTCAGTCAGCATTATCTACATTATCAACAAACAATTTTTATGCAATTAATGTTTTAAAAAAACATTTTTCTTAAAGGGGACATGTCACGAAAATCTGACTTTTTTAAGTGCTATAATTGGGTCAAATGCGAAAAAGAACAACCCGGTAACTTAGTTTTGGTAAACCATTCTCTGCAAGTATGTGACAAAATAGGTCATTGAAATTTGGCTCCCCTTGTGATGTCAGAAGGGGAAAATAACACCCCTTAATCTGCACTATCCAACCACAGCACTGCCATTTAGTGCAGAGATCAGCTCATTTGCATGTTAAAGGACACACCATAAAACGCCATATTTTGCTCACACCTACAAAGTGGCCATTTTAACATCTTATAATAAATTATCTATATGATATTTTGAGCTAGAACTTCACATACGTACTCTGGGGACACCAAAGATTTATTTGACATCTTAAAAATGGCTCCTTTAAGTACTACATGCATAAAAAAGTGATGATTTTAAACTAGATCAAGCTTGATGTATAACATTGATTATATGTAAATGCATATGACCAAAACAAAGCCATGGGCCTTGAGCGTATAGCCAAACTTATATATGGGTTATTCATGTGTTTGTATATTGATTTATGCTAATTACTATTAAAATTCATGCTTGACATAAGGATTAATTTAGATTTGCACTAAGATATAAACAAATCATTCCATTACAGAGAATATTAAAGGTGACATAGAATGATTGAACGGAGTATTTATCCTTGTTCTGTGATGTGACATGTAGACAAAAAAAATGTGTTTGGGTCTGTAATGCCTTAGAAGCTTCCTAAAAACCTCTCTAAGAAAGCTCTATTAGCGTGGGGGATTTTAAACAAGTGGTTTTGCACCTATTTGGCTCCCCCTACTGGCTTAACCTGCAATCTCATTAGTGATTGGCTGACTTTGCTGCCACTCAAAAAATGTAGCCAATTGTTTTAAAGTGGAAGGGCAGTTAGATGCCTGTGATGTCATAAGCATCAGTTTTTCAGATTGGGCTGTTTTCTTGCTGACATTTCTAAAAGAGGAATTTCTATGAGACTGAGATGTTTAGCATGTTTAGCACTTTTTGTATGTTTGTGAATGTGGGTAGACTACCATTATTTAACAAAGACAAGGTAAAAATGTTTTTTCATTCTCTGTCCCCTTTAATAAGCAAAAATTGTAAGAATAGAATCTAAATTAGTGATAGAGCAATATATTGGCCGGCCGATATATCGGCCGATTTTTGGGAGTTTTATGTGTTTTACGTGGCTGCTGTGTTCGCCGATTTTTTTCTGGCATTATTTACAGACAGAGTGCTGGAAGCCGCAAGCGATTGCAGGTCATGTGACTAAAAACAACCAAACTTTCCATGACAACATCGAAAGCTCGGGCTAACAGCTGATCATAGCTGGACAAAGCATCTCTATATATATTTGTACTAGTAAAGTGCTAGAAATCAATATCCTTTGCTGATAGTTCCTCGTCATTGTGGAGAGTGCGGTTTATGGTTCCATAGCACCCTCACCTGTTTTTACTATTTGTTTAATATAGTTTTTAAGTTCAATAAATGTTTCTTTTTTAAATTAAGACTTGTAACATTTGGCATCATCGTGTAATTTTTATTATGTAAATGGATTGAGCAAAAGCAGTATCGGCTCCAAATATCGGCTCAAGAAAATTGGCAGCCTGTATCGGTCATCGGCTAAGGCTAATGAAACAAAAATCGGTATCGGCATCAGCACTAAAAATAATCCATATCGGTCGATCCCTAATCTAAATACATGTTTTAAAGTCGAAAGACCAGAAATTCCCATCAGATTTCAAACCACACACGTGAACTAAGAAAACGTTTCAAATATTTCTTCGCCTCTCACAGTGTGTGTTTCAAGGGTTAAGAGTCAGGAATATGCCGACATTAGTACGGTGTGGAAAGACGACATTAATACTACAGTATAACATTTACCATCAATAACAGGGCGGTAAGATGGATGCTGTGCATGCAGGTCTGTGGCTTTTGGAGCTCAGTCTAATTCTTCATGGCAGAGCTTCTACACACATTTAGTCCCAGTCCCACAGATAATTCAATACAAGTGTTCTAATCCATATCATCCCATCGTACGTTACCGTTGACAGCTCAGCACCGGGGCTGGAAACACTGCCTTTAACAACCAGCGACGAGTGCGGCCGGGGTCCGAGCCTTCTCTGCAGAAATGAACATATTACCATTTGTTTCATCTCTGTCCATTTTTCTACGCGGAGACAGAGTTAGTGGTATGAGTTGGACACAAAGCAAAAGCTTTGAGCTCAGCGTGAGGGCCTTTCATGTACCAAGAAAACCATCTATTCATCAGCAAATATGTGACCCGTTCCTGGCCGGGACTCTTACACAACCGATATGAAACTCTTAATTACTGCAGCTGTACCTGCAAGCCCTCTTCAACGGCTAAAGTCAATAAATCAGGTTTTAACACGGCAAGGAGCCACAACTCAAAAGCATGCTGGAACATTACCTGCACGCCCTGCCAAAAATGTGTCCGGGGTCCTATAGATCAGAGATCTCATAGGGGTGGCGTGAAACAGGGTACAAGGAAGTAAAGGGAAAAGCTTTCTGTAAGGTCACTTGGGTTGATGGCACATATCTCAGACGCTTATCTCAAATGCCTGGACATCCCGAAAAATAAAAAAGACACACATCTACTCAGAGCATAAAAACCACCTTGAGAAAACAGAGAGGTATGTGCCTCTGACATTTATTATGATGCAGTATGTTTACCGTTTACTGCTGAAAATAACCTCACCAAACCCGTCTGAGCAAGAGCCCTTGACTACAGGGTTTTTCCAGTAGTTCAAAAGAATAAAGGACGTTGGGTCTCTCATTCCGAGTACTATGTGTAGGCGAAGGTTTCAGCTACTAATTTTTGACCCCAGCCTTGCACTACAGAGCCCGGGTCCTCGACCCTAAGCTGCATTAAGGAACACAAGTTATATAAGGGAAAGTAAGTAGAGCAACGAGCTGGCTGTGCGGTTTCTGCCCTTTATGGCTACCGGCCAAACAGATAATGTATATTCAGGCTGTGCTACAAACTAGGTCTTTATTGGTAAATACCACAGCTTTGTACAGTATAAAACAGTTTTAAGTAGCCGGTGTGAACAGAGTGAAACGATGTCGTTTCACAGTGGACAAGTGGAACTAATCCATTTCATTAAAAACAGACAATCAGATTGCAGTAACAGAAGAGAGCACTTAGCGCAGATCGGCTTCAAACAGCGGCTGACATCAATACTCTCTGCCCCGCAGCAGCGCGAGGAAACGCCGGACTAAAATTGATGCTGTTCACAGTTCAGGCCTCCTCTGCTTTCTGCACTCATTTACAACTGTCACTTTATTTGGGCTGGAGCAGGCCATGATGATAAGAACATGGCTTCTAGTGAACATAAGACTCCTGTGACCATCACGCGCACACACGCCGGGGGAAGAAATAAGCCGGGCCCGGGGCAGAAAAGCCACTGAAGTGCCAAAAATGCCCATACAAAACTTGAGATACTGTTTTAAACTCTACTGTGATTGTGGATGATAGGGCAGTTTAAGGTAGCAAAGAACAGCTGATTTAAAATATATATATATATATATATATATATACGAGTGCATTATATAATAATCTAGCAATTGAATTTATTGTTAACATCAATAAATCTTTAAATTTAAATTTAAAGTTTGACTCAGATTATCCATAAATGTTAAACATTGTTTAAAATGCACACGTAAAAATAATATTTTATAATCAGGAAAAAATATTTTAAAGTAAATCTCAAGTAGCCCTTAATAAAAAAAATCTGTGACACATGCATATGCAATATAAATACAGACAAAATACTGTTTATATACCCCTAGTATGTAAACACATATATAACACAAAGTGCAGGCAGAGAGAAAAGCAAAAAAACACAAAGCCACAAGAAACTGGTATGTCACTTGATAAGCAGTGTTGGGCAAGGTATTGTGACATAGTAAGAGTCACGGTACAGTAAAGCAGACCAGGAAATCCCCTCTGACCTACAGTACTGCACAAACACACACACACATTCATAAACACATGCAACTGTCTGTACCTTCACGCTTAAGCAATCTATAGAAGACACGTTAACAGATTTGAGCATAAAATATAGGTATACAAAACTCTTTCGATTAAAAGCAAGAAAATATGAAGATGTTTTGACAGCCTCAGTCATCATCAGGGTGTGGAGTTTGTCAGATTCTGAGAAGGCGAAAAAGCAAAGGAGAAACCACGGCAGTTCTTCAAAGACACTCAAATGTGCTATACAGGTGAGGATGGAGAGGATTGTAGGTTTTTGTATATGTTGGCTCTGTTGACAATAAGGCGGCTGATAGATCGAGGGAGAGACGGTGGGCCGCGTCAGCTATGGCACCCTTTTCCCGGTGGTGCCAGATTACATTTCCAACAACAGCTGCCTCCTTTGTCCGCTCGCAGCCAAGCCAAACTGCGCCTAAAATTTCATTTAATCTGCTGCAAAACCTGAGTGTCAGCCACTTAAATGGCAGCTAAAAGCACTACTCTCAGATAACTGACTGACACTTACTAATAATAGACTCTGGCAACAGGGTAGCCGTGGCGGACATTTTGTGTAACCGTAGAGAGACGCCCAGGTTCCTGGGAAACAGGGGAGCGGACGGTCCCAGCTCCCCCGACGGACAGGTTCCGGCGGAACCAGCCTGCAACCGTAACCACGCCCCCCTCCCTCAAACTTCGCCTTGAGTAGCCAATACTGATCCTGCCAATGACCCGCATTCTTGTGCAACAATGGGTCTACATGCTTTTGTCTGGGGCCAAGGAGGAAAAAGAAAGAGACTGAGAGATTGGAAGAGAGGGCAGAGAAAAGGGGTGGAAGAGTAAAAAAAGAAAGAGATTTATAGGTGATATAAAAATGTCCCCTTTTCAACCTCAGCTTCATATGTCTGAATGAAGACTTAGCTCTCCGGACTGAAGTCCATCAAACTTGACCGTTTGGACCCGGTCAAGGAGCAGAAGATTAGCGTGTGGAGGAAGGGGGAAACTGGAGGAGTTGAAGGGGGACAGGTTGAGCAGCTTCCTCGGTACTGTGTCATTACACAAGGTCTCAACACGCCCTTCATGGGAATCTGAGACAGGGCCTGGCAGGTCGTGGCTGAGTTCTGACTGATAGAGCGGCACACAAAAACCACTGTGTGTGTGTGTGTTCAAGAGCCAAAAGCCCAACGGACACATCATCTCGCGTGCTTTCTTTCATACGCACAGGAGAGAGAGTATTTATAGAGAGAAGGAAACACCCTTCGACTGAAAAATAAACTGATACGCAGTAAAAACATTGTGGCGACAACATCACAGTTCAACGCGAGGCTGCACTCTCGGTTTTGTTTCTTACTACCCGTTTTCTTCTTTTCTCTACTCAGGTGTGGAGAGGTAAACTGTTTGGAAAGGCAGGAAAACCTTGTCACAGGGTGAGAAACAGGAGGCCCCACAAACTTCCAAGTGCCACATATACATTCATAAACAGGAAAGAGAAAGACGGACAGAAAGAAAGAGAGAAACTCAGGAGGCCTCTCACAACCTCTGATAATGACATGAAGGGAGGTGAATAATGGGGGTGATTCAGTGTGCTGTGAAAGATTTCACTTCTGCATTCTTGTCATGTCCAGATGTTCTCCTGCGCACACACACACACATACATTACACACCAAACAGTGTCCACATGTACCCAATTCACACAGAAAGAGTCAACATCATCACCTCAAGTGCATCACATCAACATAAGCACTCCACTAATATGTGTTTTAATTGGCCAATAGCGATGATGATGGTGATACTAAATGTTCATATACAAACAAGAACTGCTGTAGGAACTACAAATTCAATACTGCTTGATAACATCCCAAAACTTGTAGTCTGCTTTGTCAAAAACACTGAGCATCCTCTGTGTGTGTGTGTGTAGCAAGTCTAGATCAGTAGGAAGTTTAGGGTGATAAGAAGTCAACAGGATAGTGTAGGGGTGACCGGTTAGGCAAACAAACCTCCCTCATCTCCGCAGAGGCCATCGCTACTCAGACTAGGCTGTGACAGTGGCGGTCTGCTCGATAAGCGAGGGGAATCGTTCGCTGATTACTGGCAGCTTGCCTCCCTGACTTGGCAGCTAGTGGTCACTGGGGGAGCAGGACATGATAGAGGCAGGATTTAGCCTCCGCTACACACACGGGCTAATGAGAGCCAGCCAACCTGGATTTATGTGCATTAGGAGGCACTGGGCTACACGGCCTGTGATACATTTATTTGCCTTTATTAGCCTTGTGGCATATACGTATTGGAGGTAATTTGGTTAAGGCTGTTAGGTCCATTATGCAGCGAGTGTCGTCGGTGGAGGGAGAGGACCGTTATTAGCGGTTATCAGATGAGAATTATGAATGATAACGGAGGCCCATTTCTAATTTGTGTGGCTAAGGTCCCCATTTAAATTATGCATACGGCGCAGAGCCGATAAACAGCAGGGCATCTCTGTAGCGATACAGTGGCTCCTGTGGTCACCGGTTCCCGCTTTAAAACAAACACACGCACACTTACAAATGCACACAAATACCCACAGAAAATCAATCTTGAACTGTGCTCATCCTCTATGTGTTTCTGTTAAAGCGCGGCCTGGCCTGTCTCTCTGCGGCCCACTGGCCATTTTACAATCCAGGTCAGATCTGTTTGTGTGACTGTCCTGGGGTCACCTCAATCTGAAGGTCAGGGGATACACGGATCAGTTATCTAAATGTAGAGCTCATCCTTGCACACGGACCTCACTTTGGACTGCTCTTAGATGCCAGGTACACAGTCAACTATATCAGGGCCTGGAAGCACTCAGAGAGCAGTGTCAGAGAGCTTTTCATTTCTGTGTACAAGATAAATAAATAAAGTAACAGGGGATGGAAGACAGATAAAGAGTGTTACATAGTCCTTTGGTCTGCAGGGCAAATGGGTCACCGGAGAATTCGGCTCTCCACCGCTAACAGGTCTCACAAAGAACTGTCTGGTCAAGCAGAAAAAGGCATCTGTGTTTGGTCACAAGGGCCATGAGAGGAAAACTGTAGGACAAAACAGGCTAAAAGAAAGACTGTGTGTCTCTGTAGACGTCACAATGGTGAAAATTTAAGGGTACATGTTATGTTTTTTACTGAAATACAGTTTCATGGTCAACAAGGAAAATGTTTATGGGTGGTACATTTTCTCAGTATTCATGAATATCAGCTGACGTCACTCACATCTCAAACTTGTCTTCCGCCATTTTAAGTACCTGAAGTGGTCGCAAAAGAACTAGAAGCTTTGCCTTCAATATGTTGTGAGCATCAAAATTGCTATTTTTACAACACTAAGGAGGCTCGACACAACATGATAATTTGCTCGAAGTATCACTTGTGTCTCTACACGTGAACTCGAGCATTGAGAACATTGTTTGTGTACACAGAGTTTCCTAAAAAGAAGGTTTTGAACAACTGACTTTGTTTGTTTTGGCGTCCGCTCGCCGCCATCTTCCCAGTCAAGGTGTATCTGTATGCGACGTAAGAAGGGAGGAGAGTAAAGATGGATAGCTCCTAAAGCATAGTTTTGTCAAAAACAATATTGACCTTCTAATTGAAAAAGGAGCCTCATATGAGATTCATTCATTTGCATTCGGAAATCGATTCTTTATGTCTGGCAAAGATGACGAGCGGACACCAAAACAGCCAAAGTCAGTTGTTCAAAACCTTTCTTTTTAGTAAACTCTGTGTACACAAACCATGTTCTCAATGTTCGCATTCATGTGTAGAGATCCAGGTGAAACTTCGAGCAAAGTTTCATGTTATGTCGTGCCTTCTTAGTGTTGTAAAAAAGTGGTAGTTCGGAAGCAGCGGACAGCGGCTGTAAGAACGCATCTGGGATCGAATAGGCATCACACCCTAACCAAGCTATTTTTTTTTAACTAGCGTTTCTTTTCATGACAGTCGAGGTGCGAAATGTTGTCTTTCATTGGAATTTCCAGTATCCGTAAAGATCATAGACAGCAAAAGATAAGAAATCCATAAATTGTAGCAAGCTAGCCAATGCTTGTCAGTAGCCTACTGGTACTCGGCAGGTACTCAAGATGGCAGCAGGCAACTGGAATGACGTAAATCGTCACATGACCGATATTCATGAATCTTCATTTTTTCAGGACTGCCCCAAACAATTCAAACATCCTTCCAGACAACATTTCATCCTCACCGATCTCATCACAGTGAAGTAAAAATGCCTTTGTAGAGCACAATTACAGTACAGCTGCCCCATTCTGTGTGAGAACTACACTACTGTTAAAAATAACTAAAGAGCCAGTGACTTTTTGGCTACTGATACAGCTGGAGCTCAAGCGGTGAGGTCACACACAGTCTCCTCCCCCACGGCCGTCCACGCACGCTCCCTCGCACATGCAGCCGACCCGCAACTTATCAAAGGCATTAACAACTTTTTGTTAAAAGGCTATAAAGTCTGGCAGAGGTCAGAGTGCACAGCGTCAGCTCTCCAGAGCAGAACAGCGCGGCTTATGGAATCGGTGTAATGCATTTAACAGCGGCGAGTTATAAAAATGGAATGTTTAAAAAAAGAGGCCGAGAGAGGAGAGGAATAAAGGGAGAGAGAGAGAGAAAGAGCAACACTCCTACACAAGCCCCTCCGTGTGCCGGAAAGCCAGAGCAGTAAAGCAGTGAACAAAGAGCAGCCAGGCTGGCATGATGTGTGTGCGCGAGCATGCACGCAAAAGAGAGAGAGGGTAAGAGTTTGCCCGCGGCATGCCGAGATGTCAAAACTGTCTCTCAGCAGCTGCAGAGAGACGCAGACAAAGGCAGCGAGTCAGCCACTGCTGCTATTGATTACTTCTCACTGGAGAGCACTGTGTGAAGAGCGAAGACAATGGGGCAGATCAAACTCACACACTCACCTCTCCACCCCACACAGACGACACCAGCCTCTGCTCTTATGCAAACCGCAAAGCCCGCGTAGTGCTCGCCAAAAACTCCACCACATTTCGGATTTAAAAAAACACCCACATTTTACAGCTGCGTAGATTCATTTCGCTACATGTATATCCTAATGGATTACGTACATAAAGGTGTCTGGATATATTAACGTTCGGTATTACAGTTTTGTTGGACATGTTGAAGCTATCAGTTGTGGACCGGGGCCCATTAACGGCCCTGATGTGGCTTTTGATGGCCCTTCTGTAGGAGTAATGGCTGTGGAAAACTGCTCGCGCACACACATACGCTCAGTGCCTCCTCAATGCCAAAGAGCTCTCGTCCAGGCAAACTGTTAATAAAAGGCACTTTAACATGGCCCAAAAGCAAACATCACATACAGTATACACATTGGTCCCTGCGAGCATGAGACTTCACGTTTGCATAACTAAACAGAAACATCTAACAGTGCGTGAATCTGTGTCCAAGATAAACACCACTATATCTTATCATCGCAATGACAGTAAAGGAGAGAAAGGGGTTATATAAACACATCTGAAAAATGCAGTCTTTTGCACTTGATTTTAATTCATGTCAATTATAGACTTGTAAATGAAGGCGCATACGGGGGGTGTTTTTGGCTCTGGTGTTCCGGATAAAGGGAATGAAGGGTGCGCAGGTGCTGATGCGGATCTGGAGGGCACGTCCATTCATCACATGGCCCAATCATACGGCCCACGCACGCAAACAAAATATGCCACGGTAAACATAATCCATACATCAAACTCCAACACCAACAACCCTATTAGCCTGCTCTCCAATGACGTGAAGCAAAGAAACCGAAGATCAGAGCAGTGCAAGAGACTATGAAGGGATGCCTGGTTAAAATATTCATCATTTATTGTTTTCCCAGCACTGTTGCTTTTATTTTAAAAAGTAGTTCAAACAAAAAAACTAAAAAAAATTTTGTCAAAATGCATGACTTGCATCTCCCTGGCTTACAAATACGCATATCAGACTGATCTGGTTCTCAGGTTCGACTCAAAGATCCGGTCACAACTGTTCTCAAGTCACTGGAGGGGAAGATTAACAGTCAATAATGGCCTTAATTTCGATCCGTTTCTCACACAAAACTACAGAAGAAAGTCAAATGTGTTTGGAAAGACGTGAGGGTGAGTAAATGATCAACAAATTTTCATTTCTGTGTGAACAATGCCTTAAAAAAAAGGGAGAGAAAAACTGAAAAGGGTGAAAGTGTGGAAGAAAAGAGATGATTAAAAAGCCAGATGAGGAAGTACATGAGTTGTTTCAGTTGGTGCCAAGGGAATTTGTTTCAAGGTTCCTGTTTGTGTAAGGAGTGTAATGCTATAGCATCAAATAAAGCACATTGACAGACAGAAGCCTGTTCGGCGTTTTCTGGACTTGTGTTGCCAAAAATAGTCAAATTTGCTAGATATAGCATCAAGTTTGCCTTCTGTAATACACGCATAGCCAGACTACATCTATAGATATCCAAGCCAAATGATGGTGGGCAGAGACTATGTTGAGCATGTCCTTGTAGTGCCTCTACAGTATGTATTGCTGACCCATCACTCAGATCCAGATCAAGCTGTACAGTATTTAGTTTGTGGTTACATTTGGGGTTCTGTTCTTTGACCCCAATTATGTTACATGTACTGCAGTCTGTGACTTCCACAAACACAACATGAACAGAGTCTGAAATGCCAGCTGTTTCACATGGCACACATGCTGGGACCCATGTATCTTTTACTAAAACAGAGCTCAAAGTATATGTGTGTTATTGGGTCATGTTAGTGTATGAATGCTGATGTCTTTAACAGACACAATGGTAATCAGGAAAATGGTTATAAAAATGGGGTAAAGGGTTCATAAACAGTAAGCATTTGAGCAAAGTCTTTTTTTTACATTTGCTGGGTGGTTCCTGTGACTTCAGGGGAAGAGCTGGAGAGACACAAAACCGGTTCCCTAAAGATTTCTTGAAGAACTTCAAGACTGAGTATTCAGGTCAGCCACACACACACACACACACACACACACACACAAACACACACACTAACAAAAAGATGTGACTACCCTGCGGGAAGCATGTATTTGAGAAAAAATAAAATCACCAAGGAATCATTTCACAAAAACTGTTTTAGGTTAATGCAAATGGGTAAATATTAATACTTGAGATTACATCAATATTATCTGATTAGATGTAGAATGCTATGCTTCAAAAAGTAATTGTCTTGTTTTTCAGTACAAATATTTATGCATCCCTAAAACAAGCAAAACTCCATTAATCTAACAAAATTTTATCAGGTTTTAAACAAGAACAGAAGAAAGACAGACATGTGTACAATCACACACCTACTCGCACACACAGTGACTAATAAAAGGAAAATAGATTTCAGTTTATGGTTCTGGAAAGTGTAAGCGACTACGTCATCTGTCATTCACACAATGAAAGACTCAAAGCACAAAACATCACCATGCACACACGCTTTGCACAAATCGGCACTTTTTACTACACAACCCTCACTCCCTTAGCCAAACTTTGATTGTCAGTTGATGGCCAGCAGTAAGATTCACTGGATAACTGACACACCAGGCAGGTGTGTGTGTGTAAGTTTGGCATGGCAGATTTACGGCAGAGTAGAGCCGTAAGCCCTCTGTTCCCTGTGTCCAAGCTCACCTTTGATATGGCAGCTAGCACAAGGTGGGGATGTGGGTGTGGTGTCTCAGATAAGAGGAAACACTTTTATAACACAATCTACCTTAACCATTCTTCAAACCACCAGATTATGGGTCAATGACAAAACAAGCTCCTTAAAACAAATTTTAAAAGTTAAAAGTTTTGTTGTAAACAACATTTTAGTACATTTTAAAGATTTTTTCCACAACATTTTTGATATCCATTCAGAAAAAAAATGTCAGGTGATACATTGATTGTTTATTTAATATGCTCCCTGTGTCATGATGATTGTTTATTTGCTAGTGCCATTTAAAATTATAATCCTGAAAATAGTTTACTGTAAAACAACTTTACCATAAAACTAACATTTGAGAACTGTAAATTTAAGAACAATCATTTTATTAATTAATCAAGTATAATTACAATTATAGACAACCTTAGCTTGTATGAATTAAAACTAAAATTATTGGCTAAATTGTTAGTTTATTAAATCATTTACCTTATGTTTTTGTTTTTAAGTTTTTGATTTCTTTTTGATTGCATTAACTCTTTGACTTTCTGGTTGCACCGCCTGACTCTGCAATGAATTTTACATTTAAAAGACATTGTTATATGCAAGTATAAGCTTTTGCCTGTTATATCAAATTCATAAATATACTTTTTAAATACAAATGTGTTTGATAATAAAAAAATCTAGTTTTACATTGGTTGTACCACCTGACACATAAAGTGCACCAGCCTACCGATTACATTAAATATTTTTTTCAGTATTTGAAAGAAATCTACAAACTTTTCATTTAGCTATAAAGACCACAAGATTTGACATCATGTTTACTGTTTATAACTTCTTAATTAAAGGCCCATGATTGCGGTTGTACTGCCCTGACGTTTGAAAACATCCAAAATGTTGGACAAATGTTTTTCAATTATCCCAACATCCCAACAACTACTGATATTCATGAAATGGTTTATAGGAAAGGTTGAAAGTTTTTACAATTTTAACACCAGTTTTAACAGTTGTCTTAAACTGATCATTTGTACAGACAGTTTCCCCATTTTACAAGTTTGAGATACCAAAACACAAATTAGTATTTATTATTAAGAATGAAGAAAGATCAAAATACAACCATCTAAAAAAAGTCTTGAACAGGTGCAATATCAAAGTATGAATAAAAAAATAGAAAAAAGATATGAACACTGTTATGTTCCCTTTAGTTTAAAACCAGCAACGTAATGTCAAAGACCATCAACATTTAAAGTTTTTTGAAATAAAGGGAACATAACAGTGTGCAGATTTTTTTCTATTTATTTATTTATTATTAGGAAACACTAAAACTATATTTAAACTATATAGGTTTTAATAAAATAAAGTGATATATGTATCAAGTTATTTTTAGAATAAATAATTCCCCCGGACACAAAAATATGCATGTCATGTCATTGACCCTTATTTAAAGAATAACAATAGTAATCTATTTAAATCTACCGCAATAAAATATAAGGCCATTGGGAGGTTTATATACTTGCTAAAGCACATTCGGAAATGACAAATCAATGACAGAACAGTGATTCAAATCTATCCCAAGTACTACAGTACTACATGAGTTATAAAGCACAGCGCCAAATAATGAATCACTGTCCCTGGGTCATTGCCGGCCCAGGGTTCACTGGCCATCCCTCAGAAAGGAGGGAAAAATCGATGGTGTCCTCTGTTGGCCGAGGGTAAGTGGGTCATACATCAGGGGTCCAGGGGTTCAGAAAGCTGCTTAGCAAGTGGAGATCAAGCAGGCATTCATAGCACAGCTGAGTGGACAGTGACAGACTCCACTGTGGATATGCCCTTGCTATGGCTCCCTCAATATATGACCTTGTCCACCTTAACACACACTGCCTAAACACAACAATGTCCATGTCCATTTCAACAGACTACTGAAATACATATATACGTTTTTTGTACCTGATAACACTTTCTTGTTAATTCGAACGGCCTCCTGAAATCACCAGTGATGACTCACTAGTCATGAGTATTATCAGAATAGCGCTTTTATTTTCTTTGTGCCGTTTTGTTTTGATCTCGAAAGTCCTCCAAGCTACAGCAAAATGACGGAGCCCAGGCTACAAGGCCAGCTAACCAGTCTGAACTGGTTCTGACATTGGGGGGAGCCAGGGGTACAGCTGGAAGAGAGAAAAGTGGCGTTGTTTTCGCCTTTGGCGAAAAAAGAACCTGGAAACATTTTAGGTATTAGCAGGTAAAGAGTAAAAGACGGAGAGAAAGAAAGAAACAGAGGAAGAAAAGGGAAATTAAAATGACAGCAAAAAAGACAGGGGGGATGAGAAAGAGAAAGAGAGAGACTGAGCGTGAGTGCGATTGCGAGCTATGACAGTGTCCCATCAAACAGCTGGACCTCGGCCAAGTTCATCTGTTAATGGACAACCACCATAGGGCCCCACCACTCCCCCTTCAACCAGCACCTCCCTCGCCCCCTCAAACCCTCGCCGTCCTCTCTTTCTGCAAAAAGAAATAGACATAGATTCTAAAGCCTTTCCCTTTTTGTTGGAGATAAACAAAGTACTTCAGGTTTAGGGCTCACCCTGGGACTCTGACAAAGCAATCTATCATCCTGTCTGGCTCAGCCAGTTTGACCACACAGAGTCCAAGGAGGCTAATGGACCCACTGGACAATTTTGCCTTTGTGTTGCGGCTCTCTCTGTTCTGCCATCCCCGTTCCAATGCCCCCTCGCAGGCAAAGATGTGCGTGACCGATCCTTCTTCGACCTGGATCCATCACTTTGGCATTACACACACACTGGCCCAAAAGTATTTGGACACTTTTTTAAAAAAAATATTTGCATTATTTCAAGCATTTATTTTAAATAAATTAGAATATACATAATGTAAGAACAATAATAAGCTTTGCAAACTGCTATTTAAATGGAAATCACTAATAAAATTGGGGTAATACTAATTGGGTTTTTCTGATGCCACTTTTTTATGCAAAATTCATATATTGCCTAAAAGTGTTGAAATATGTTGAGGCCAGTGACTATGACTTCAATGCAAAAAAATATTGAATAAGGAGTAAACATGCAGATGAAAATTAAAAAAGTAAGAGAAAGAGCAGGGGAGAGAAAAGATAAAAGGAATGTTAGCTTTAGCCTCAGACGCGTTGAGACACATACAGCTCCTGGTTTTTCCCTGGAATGACATGCAACAGAGAGAATGAAACTCATGAGAGGGAAAAGTTTATAAAGAAAGAGAGAGAGGGGGGGCATAAGAAGTGGGAAAGAATTGGACATTAAAGTATTGTGGTAGCTTGAGGGGTTTTGAAACAGAAGGTGATTTTACTTTAGTTTTTGTCATGCTATCAAAGACATTATATATTCTTTTTCTCAGTCAGGTGTTACATTTATCTTCTCGCACGATTTTTAAGGCAGTTGAAAAATATGGCGCTTCAGCCGTAAGAACCTCTTTACAAAGAGTGACGTTGACTAATGCTGTGCACTGAAACAGTTGACAAGGCATTAGAATGATTTCAGCTGATAACTAATACAGGGATTAAAGGGATAATTCATCCAAAAATGAAAATTCTGTCATCATTTGCTCGCCCTTACTCCAAACCTAAATGACTTTCTTTCTTGTGTAAAACACAAAAGGATTACTCATCAAGTAAAGAGTTATCTACAATGTCAAAGCTGTACTTTTTCTAAGAATGATAGTGAAAGGTGACCATCCATACATATATATGCAAAAAGTTGTTTTCCACCAAGAAAAGTGTGAATATATTTATGGAACGACATGTATGACAATAATTGAAGTTTTTAGTTTCGTGCGAACTATCCCTTTAAGACAGACACAACATGAGCAGGTAAACCCACCGTGTGTTTATGCATGCATGCATGTGAATGTGTGTGCGTTGTATGAGCTTAGGCAACAGGCTTGAGACAGCGGCACCCATCAGGGATAGGTTCCTGTTCAGAGCACAAACAGACACGGTTCACAACCCCCACTGTGAAACAAACAGTCCAGAGCCTTTGCCAGGATCTCATCTCACACTTACACACACACAAAGCAAATGCATTCTGTATACAACACATCACACAAGCAGGCTACAAGCAGTCCGGAGCAAGACATCTCAATCAAACAAAAAACAATTCCTAGTAGAAATACAAATAGTCTGGTGGAAAAAACAAAGAAAGAAAGGTAGAATTACACACAGATGGACTGATCATAGTATAGATTGATAATGTCTGTATGACAGGTGAACCATTCGCTTTAAAGTCTGCTAATCAGGAAGAGAAGAAGACCAATCAGTCCACATTATAGAGATCAGAAGTGCCGCCCGGAAGAGACGGGATAGTCAATTCGACAAACCCCCTCCCAGTTCCTCCGGCCGAACCCCCTAAACATCCACCGCCGTTTCGTTCTTTCTTTACCCATTTTGAGACGATAAATTATCCATTAGATTTCATCATATCTTACTAAGGCAATTACATCAAGAAAATGATAGCGCGTGTGGAATCAATTATGCATGCTCTTGGCCGGAGACCAGAGGCTGGGAAGTCGGAAAGGGCAGATCCACTCTGCACATACACACAAACACACACGCATGCAAAGAAACCCATACTACACCACACTGCACACACACACACACACACAAATAAAAAAAGACCCTGGATCTCACAGATGTGCCCCATCAGTTCATCTTACTGCCTAAAAAGTTCATGCACTTAATAATTTATTTGTGTTCTGGATACGGTTTCCCAGCTGAATATTAACAACTTTGAAGCGTGCTCACAGCCAGGGCAGGGCTAAAGAAGTCCTGAGGAAACAGTGCCTGTCGAGTCCCTCCGGCCCCCATTCTCCCGCGCGCTCAGCCCTCCCTCCTTTCCTGTAGCCAGCGTGTCCGATCTCAGACTGAATTGTGCGGCTTTGCTCTGTATGTAACTTACTTTCTACTTGATTAAGAATTCGTTTTCATCCCAATGTAGATTTCGAGCTTCCTTAAAGCATTTTTTGGCGAGGAGAGACGATAAAACCAAAAAAGTTACAATATACGATATTTTACCAGAAAAAATTTTATTTATTAGAATTAACTAATTTTAATTTGTTTTTCTCTTTTTATATTACTTTCATTTTCTCCATTATGATACAAGCACGATTTTCTTGAATGACATTTTATAAACGCTTCCTCTCACTCTCTGGTTCAATTACACATGACAGTCCCTCTCTTTTGGGAAATGCGTACGGCAAAATGTGTGTCTCCGTGTGTATTTCCATATGGGTCCAACTATACAAGCGCACGTTGGAGATCTGGAACGGTTACCGCCACATGTCCGCATGTGGAGGGACACACGCAATGCGCTGAAAGATTTAATTAATTTCCCTCAGCATGTTAACAGAGAGCCTCACTTAGTAAGACAAATCACTCCGAAAATGGCACTAGCATTTGAATCTTAGCAAGAACTAATGTGTATGTGTTTGTGTGTTTGGGGGTAGGTGTTCAACATCTGCTTCCTTGTTGGGAAGGGGGTTACGAGGGAATGGAACATAAAAAATACCAACGCTGAGATGCACACATGTACCAGTCAGAAAAAAAAATCATATGCAAAGGGCACAGTTATCCAGCGTGTGTGCGTGTGTTTGTGTAATTCGAGTGGTTAGATGAGTCTCTCTCCACCGCTATCTCTGCAGTGTGTTACAGCGCCGGGCTGAGCCGGGTCTGATCAGCAGTGATTAAGTGCGCTGCTGTATGCAAAGTGCATTAATGAGGGTGTGCGGAGTCATCAAGTAAATTAAATATGTCAAATCTCCCGGTGAACTTTCAATCTTCACATACAAAACGTTGCTTTCATTTACATCCTCCATTTCTGCCTCGAAATCCAAAGTGAAAAAAGCAAACCATAGAAGCAATTTATACCTTTGCTTTTTTTACACAAGGCCCCCTCCCCTGTGTAAGCATGCACACGCGCGCACAAACACACGTGCACTCTCGCTTTCTCAGTTCCCTGCAGAAGGTCTGACAGGCCGAGCTGATGTGTTCAGAATGCATATGGTAATAGGCCAATCAAAAATGCAAAACAATTGGCAATTACTGAGAAGACCTAATGGTCATTAGAATTTACAACTAGGTAATGAACTAAAGTCTGCCCACACCATGCATATTCATAAAGCAATTTAGGCTTTGAAGATTAAAGAAGTGCTTAAAATTCAAATGAGCCCGAGCAAATTATCAGTAAGATTCAGTCAGGAAGTAGAGGCTTTGTGTGTGTGTGTATGTGAATAGATGTTGCACCATTTTCCACAAGTTTTGTTAACAGGAAAAACTGCACGTGTGTGTGGGGGAGCTTATAGGGCCCGGTGGGCCCAGCAGAGGCTACTGAGGGTCTAGGTGTGAGCTTGGAGACCAATCAACACAATAATGGCTGCTTAACAAGGCTTGCTCTCAGCTTTACTCAGCATAGAGATCTCCTTTATTTATCTCATTTAGGTCAGTCCGGTAAATTCATAAAGAAGAAATGCTTTCTTTAGCAGTACACATTGCCAGTTTAGAGATAATGAGTAAATGATCGTTTGAAAAGCAATTCAATAATTATGATAGTAGACGCCTGAGGAGATGCCAGAGGTACCGCAGTAAAGAGGTAAAAGAAAAAAACGCCATAGTGAGGATTTGTTAAAATAACGTAATTAAAATAGTGCAAACATTATACTCGCAAATCAAAGTAAATAGATTAAAGTCTATATATATATATTAATATTGTGGTATTATTAACAAATGACTTATCTGTGAGCTTCATTATTTTTTTTAAATTTGTGTGTGCTCATAATTTTTAATCAAAAATGCAAATCTCCTCCCCTCCTCAAAACGATCTCTCTTCACTTCCGGTCATAAGTATGGCAGGTGGGCAGGGTCCGGGAGAAGATCGCAGCGATTAGCAATTAGCAACACGTCCCAACTTCAAACGATCCAATCAGATCTCGATGGACAAATTCAAATCCAGCCCTGCCTTATTTCATTTCAAAAGCCGTTTCATTCGGATATACGTCACCATGGGGAAAATAAGGCAATCTCTACTTCCGTTTCATGGCGACTTTAAAGTAATAAAGAAAATACAAGAGCATTGCATTTATTAATTAAAAAATTGAAGCAAAAGACAAACTAAAAAAACGAAGAATCAATTAATTCAAAGGACATAAAGCACAATAAAATCAAATCTATTTAATGCTCATCATCAGCCATATCTTTAAGAAATCCAATTCTTTTTTAATTTGACATGACAAAGTTTTTTTTTTTTTTACTTATGAAACAATGAAAAAACTTATACACAAAGGTGATAATTTTATGTTTTAATAAAAAAAATGTCAACACTCATAGTTTCTCCAAGCCTGACGTGTTTTTGACACATAGTAAAGCTGTACACAGATCGAATATCTGTGTGTCTGTGGTCACAGGTAGGTCGTGTTTGTGTGGGTTGCAGCTGGGCTCTGGCCTGCTTCATCCCACTCAAATCTAAAAATAACGCAATTAACTTATTGGTAGGCAGGAGGGGAGAGATTGTGACAGGCCGTCCTGCTCTGGGGGAAGGGTTGTGACCCACAAGGGTCTCCAATGCTGTAAAGACAGATACAGAACCCAGCTACCACTCACCCTCATGGATCTGACAGGACATTTCTGAACATTCATACTGGATCTATATATACTATCTAGGCCACATGCATACGGATGCACAGACGCGTTATGGTAAGCGTACCGAAGTGTTTTACTTTCCAGCAGCCCAAACGTACAGCAACACCAAAGATGAATCATATCAAAAATGTTTATCTGTTCATCTAATTTAATTTATTATGATTCTTGATTTAACGCTGAACATCTGATATAAATTTGCACAAATGCCACTAGGGAGACTAGGTCAAATTCAAACGTAACTAAAATAAAATCGTTATCTATTCTTACTGATCTCTTTTTCTTTGAAAGATCGTAGCCTTCGCTCATCACACCGAGTCTGCATTCCGTCACCACCACAAGTTTAACCACAAACACACGTGCACGCAAAACCGTGCACACATACCCAAACACTACAGCCTACTAAAACTAGGCAGGCACCCAACACCAACATGAGGAGATCAGGCAGCCACCCAAATCACACTCAAACACACAGAGAGGGAGATATGGACAGCAGATCCAGACGTGGCACGCATGCTTTTGAGGACCTAACATGGGTGAGAGGTGTGGATGGGCCTCTAGGAAAAACCTGCTTCGGTCTGAGTGAAATATTTTGACAGATATCCACCGACCTCAGCTTCATTGATATGCCTGCAAGAAACAGCCTGTCTCTGCTTAACACCGTCTTGTTTTTTGACATTATTTTACATAACAGGATCAGTAAAAGCAAGTTCCCAGCATCCTGTCTCCACCTGGGTGGAAAAAATCTGAGTGCATTGGGCAGAGGACCCCTGAAGAGATTCGGAGAAACAGTACGATAGAAAGAAGGGGGAAAAAAACGGGAAGGCAAAAGACAGAAAAAACTGAATGCTGAAGGTGTCTGTAGAGACTTGAGTCCTGCCATCTGTAACCATTAGAGCCCAGATGAATTGATCGTATTGAGCGACCTGGCTGGCGCAGGGGCATTATTGGTCAAGGTGACCTCATAGTGGATTTGTGTCCGCCTGGTGATATCAGAAAAGATGATGGAGCAAAAGAAAAGGCATGGGCACCTGTTTTTTAAATGATGGCCTTGGCTCACTTGCAAAGTATTTTCATTGTTTACCAAAAAAATCTTCAAGGTGCAAATCGATTAAGCTTGTAAAGGGGAATGGTTTTTATTACTTAAAATAATTTTGAAGGTTAAGTTACAAAAAAATTGTGAAGTTGCAAAAAATCCACTAGGCACGATGCTTGCAAAAGTGAAGTCAGTGGTAAAAAATGGATTATGGAAACAGTCTACCCGAGCTCCAAGCAGTGACGGGCCATCACATGTCTTACAGCGTGGCAGGCAGCTATATCAAAGTGTGTGTGTGTGTGTAATGAAGGTAAACAGAGTAGTAAAGGACACCCTTCCTGAAGCCCACCCGATGCCTTCAGCCCCGCACCGTGCCAATTTCACTTTGGCATTGACCGCAGAGGGATGTCCTGCCGCACCACTGCCAACTAACACACTCTTTCATGTGCACACACACACACCTCACATGCACGGCTGCCGAAAACCACAAACAAACACACGGCCCTCTCTCAGTCACACATACACACGCAGCACAGTAATTCTGCACCATTCCACTCTTGTTTATAGAAGCCCGGTCTGTAATCCACTGAGATGTTTTGTAGTACATAAACATTTTTATGGACATGTTCTCTAAAACATCTGACACAATTTGAGCGCCACGATATGACAAGACCCAATGGATCTATGCACGTCCACCCACATACACCAACACACACAAATAAAACAAGGAGATCATAGCAGATATCTGTAAAATGATCAGACATCTCTCCATAATCACAAAATCGAACCCTACACCTGCTCGCATGTTATACCTGCTCAGACATTACAACAGACGCTGCATATTTTACAACATTTCTTTCTCGTGGTGATTTTATACACCATGCAATTTTTTAATCTCCCGTTTTTCATTTAATTAAACATCCATCGAAAACAAGCGTTTGCTCGAGGTTGTCCCAGGAAAAGACGCGTGATCAGGTGGCATTATGGAGATGAGAACAGACAGACAGACAGAAGAGAGATGGGTATTTCTCCTCCTGTGATGGAGGAGGTGATGCCATTGTCTGCAGAAGGGAGGGAGATGTGTTTGGGGGGATGAGAGCGTCATTGGGTGCTAAGAGCGTATGAAGGGGTGCGGGGGTGGAAGAGCTGAGACGAAGCGGGTGGCATTGTGCCAGGCAGTGCCCGTCTGGCTGCTAAATACCTTTGTTTCCTCGCAAGCTGGCTCGGATGCGAAATCAGGTAAAAACGTTTACCGCCTTTGATTTTTAGGGTTTACGGACTTGAATATTTACATATGTAAAATGCCCAGATATTATCTGTTAATGTAATTAAACATTAAAAAACAGCATAACCCAAAAATTGCCCTGATTTAAATCTGTCTTTTCTTAAGATAAGGAGCGAAGGCATCTCTTTTGCGACACAAAATTCCCAATCCGACAAAAGTGCGTGCTATAGCCCATTAGATGAGAATGGCGAATGAAAGGGAGCTGTCCACCCCCACAGCAGAGAGCCGACTATATCATGCAAATCAAGCCCGAGAATGCAGAATAACACAACGTTTCGGTGAGGGATGCTGCGAGACACATCTCCACATGTAGCAAACTGCTCCAAGAGAATTAAACATCATTCGGCACTATTATTACACCTCATCCCTCTGGAAAGCTCTCTTTCCTTCACACACACACACGCACACACACACACACGATATTCCTATTTTTTTTAAGATCAGACACAAGATGGCACGCATGCAGGTACAGCGGGATCTAGACGCATACACACATACAAACACACATGGGCATACACTCGTGTGCAATAGCTCTGTGTTGTTTGAGGGGACAGGTCTTGTGTGTGAAGCCCTGGTGTGTGAAAAAATCCTGCCAGTGAAAGAAAATAAAAACCCTTTGAAAATAAGAGGCGAAACCCCCCTCCCCATTTGAATACATATTCATAAAGAGCTCCTTCCAGGGCGCCATCTCTGCTCGGGTAAGACATGTCTCTTTGTCGCTTCCTGATCATTCATTTTCCTGATTGTAAAAAAAGGACATGCCGGAGAAAAAGTACACACACCTCAAAACTGCACAGATGAAATGATTTTGAGACATTGAGGCCGGCACACATGCATATTTCCACAGTGCCTCAGAAGATAACACGCAGATAACCCCGACTCTATTACAGCTATCACCTCAACAACAACACACTCCGATGCAAACGTGCACACATGGAGACTAGCGCGGCTCAAAAATGAAAACAACAGAAGACGGACGTCGTAGTAACGTTGGTTCTCGCTGATGACAGTACGTCAGCTTCTCGCATTACTGAAGAATTAGAGGAGGACCTCTTAAAAAACGATCAGAGTCGAGACACTCTCTCCCTCACCAGTGAACTCCAGAACGGCGCCTGATGATAATTATGATCGTGACAGATCGTCAAGCTCCAGATAATATGTGATTTAAAAAGGAGAAAGAGAAAACTGTAAGAAAAAAAATGCTTCAATTGCTGGGGTCTTTGTAAAGCCACTCATTTGGGTCACATTTTGGCACAGAAAATTGCAGGCGGCTCACACGCCACACAATCGCACACAGTGTAATTGATTCAATATTAATTGGATGCCCCTGATTTACATTGACGGCTCGAGCCATATGCATAGCAGAGAGGGCGAGAATGACAAAATGAACGAGAGAGCGCGAGAGCGTTAGAGGCATTAAAACCCACCCAGCAAAGGCCATTTAAAAAACAATTATCTGTATTGAGGTCCGTTCTGCATGGCAGCAGTGTTAGTCCGATCTAATCTGCCGATTTATTGGAGAGCAGTCATAATTTCTGAAGGGCTGCCATACCAAAAGACAGAGACTTGAAAAACGCTTGTTAAAAAAGTTTAGTGCTCCAAAAGGCCCCATATCACGAGCCAAAGCAAATTCAATCTGTTACATCAACATGTTATTGGACAACACATTGCCAAACAGAAGATCATAGGATGCATAATTTACAAATTATCAAAAATCTGTGCATTAACGGAAAATAAACCTACTCTATCAACAGTGAATATAAAAGATTAAAACTTTAAGAATGGCATTAAATCAACAAGGCACACAAACAAAAAATACTACATGATTTTGCATTGCATAGTGAGGGGATATAAAGATTAAATTTCGCATTTAGTGATCTAAAATAAATAAATCAATGGGATGTTAAAGTACTCCCTGTATTTAAATAAAATCAGTGCATTATAAAGGAGAGAAACAGAGCAATTTGGGGCGGTACACAGCCACACACAAACACAGAGACACGTGTGTTTTGCCCCATTCTATGCACACACAGCAAATCCATTCCCTCTTTGGTAAAGGCTGCCTTTCGTCACACTGAGCTGATCTATATGGAGCTGTTACATCATGCATACAAATTTCCTTATTTAGGTGCCTGAACAACATCATGATGCCTAATAAAATAATAATAATATTTTTATTATTATTATTATTATTATTATTATTACTAATAATAATAATAATAATAAATGTCATAAAGCCTGTTTTTCAATTTTCACCTTTCCTTAATCCATTTAAATGCAGCTTTTTGATGTTCTTGCCCACCTTTAACTCATATGCACACTGACAAAGTTTACATAGTCGTGGTAAGCTGCAGTCATAACTAACCTTGAAGATGTTATGTCTAAAATCATCTATAATATGGCTAATTAATATCTCTTCCCTGTCTGACCTGCCAAAGCAGCAGATTTGGGAATAGCTCAAGAGCTATTAGTCCTCCCCACAAAATTGTAAAAAATAATAATAATATGAAAAATAACAAGCACACATAATACCAGTGATCCAACGTCATCAGCTGAACCCTGATACATTATGATGTAAATTAGTTTAATAACCCAGTTTAGCAGCTGACAGAAACAAGAGTCTTGTGTGCGATAGCCGGCTTGCACAGTGGATGTATAATTTGTGCTGAACCTGCACCAGCGTGTTTAAAACAAAGAGGGTACGCAGACACAAACGACCCCATTCAGCCTACATATCTGATCAGGTTTATGTCCAGTACATCATAGCAATACGTTCCACAGCCTGCCACATATATGTACACATAAACAAAAAAACTATTCCTTTTCTATATGTCAAAATTGTGTAAAACCGACACAAGTAAGAACTTGATACTTGAACTCAGCAGCCGATAATTAGCCCAGAGCAAGGGTCAAGTCCAAATGACTTTTGATGGAGTTAACCGGACCCAGACGCTTCCTGGAATCTGATCTTTTGAGGCAGACCAGAGAATGGCCAAATATACGCCTGGGCAGAAAAAAACAGACTGGAAAGTCTCACTCTCACATTTTTCTACATCTAAAAAACAGTTTCATCAAATCATCCTACCAGCTCAAGACACACATGGACATAAAACGACAAAGTGGTCATATCTAATAACGGCATCGAAGACTAGATTTATGGGTCACATTTTAGCACGTGAGATATTTTTTAAGTTGTTTACAGTTGAAATGATTGACTGTCTTGTTTATTGTTGTTGTCTCTTAGTTTCTATGGCTGTACTTTCTATTTCCCATGTTTAATTTAGTGCAGATCGTCAACCACTACGAGCTAACTCTAATTAAAATGCACATCCGCAAAACTAAAACAAATAATTAGCGCCGTGTTATTGTTCCTTGACAAACCAAAATAACTGCACAGCCTTCCATTTCCGTTCCTTTTCTTGACAGAAAGTGAAAATGTGCAGGCGTGCATTTATATGGATAAGATGTGGCTGTGTGTAAACCCACAGCGAAATCAAGATACATCTGTCGAGACCACATGAGAAAGGTTGTGCAGCACAGAAAGGCATTTCCCATGAGTCCGTGGACACCCATCGAGGGGAACGGCCTCTCCTGTCACAGCAAGGGCTCCTCAAACCTCCCTTCTAGTGCCTATATGTCCCTTTCTCACTCCTGCACTCCCCATAGAGATTAAAAGTCCTATGTGCCATGAAGTACACACCCTATGCATTTTAGTTTGACCGGTGATAAAACTGCAACTATAACTTTGACATTGCGCCTCATTCGGTTACTGTGGGGGGAAACTTCTTCCATGATAAAAACGGAGTTCCAACAACAACTTACTGGTTTTAAACCTCATAAATTCCCAAAGATACCTAAAGGAAAATTGATTTAAAACAAAAAGTGCAAATGTGTTAAACCGAAGCAGACGATTTAAATCTGAACTTAATTATCCAAATCCTCCAGAGTCAAGTGAATAAGATCCGTACTGATTGTAAGCAGCGATGATTTCTAGATAATAAATCAGATACTAAATGTTTGTACTCCAAAAGAGCAGGCTATGAAGTAACATCGGTTCCTCTTTTGGACTTCATAATGGCTTCTCAGTGAGGTTTGATTGAATAAACCCTCTTCCCCTTCCTGCCCCAATATTCACGACTCTGATACGTCTCCAGAGCTGTGAATGAGACGCCCCACGGAGAATGTGCACATGTGTCTACGATATGTGGCCCACACAACAACTCATCCCAAATATTCTTCACACACATACACATACGTACACGCAGCCTCGCTATCATGTAAAAACTCCAAATCTGTTCCTCTTGGGTTACCTGTAATGTTTTCCTGTTTGGGGCAGATTCCTCGAGAAGACGTCGATAAGCAGTCATCGTCCTCTGGCGTGACCTGGACGCCCACCTCAACAGGGTTGGAGGGCCTCCTCAGCTCGCTGTGCGAGGGCGAGGGGGGCTTATCCACTGCTTTGTCCATGCACAAAGTGCCATTGCACTGCTTCCTTTTGTGCTCAATGAAAATAAGGATGTCTCCCAAGGGGAAGTTCATCTGACACTGGCCACAGGTGAGCAGATCCTGGTCTCCCTCCGGAGCTACCTGTACCAGCCTGCGCTGTTCCTGCTTGTCCTCCGAGAGCACGGCTGAGAGGGGCTCGGCTGCACGCGGGAAGAATCCATATGTGACACAGAGGGAATGAAAAGCAGAGGGAATATTAGAGACCGGGTAATGAACGTAACAAAAATGAGTGAGCACACATCCGGTGAAGAAAATGCATTGTTTCACACAGCAACACTTTTGGCATTTTAACTGTTTCTTTACTATATGCTTAACAACTTGGGAAATGGATATGCCATATGAAACTCTAACCATTACATTTCTTCCCATAGTAGACATTTCTTTAAATTAGACATAAATAAGCAACACACAACTTTTACACTTCAAAAAAAAAAATTTAACATAAAATGCTTTTTAACATCTATAATGACATCACATTATTTGGTTAAATGTGTTGCTCTTTGTTTCACTGCACACATCTGGATCACAAAATGACTCCGTGGTCAACACGTGTAGATATTCAGCGAAGCCAACACAGTGACTGGTACTTGCCTGATAAGAGTTCCAGCTATGTATGCTTGACATAATATATTCAGTTTCCCTTGTGATAAAGTTAGCAACGCTTTAAGTTTCTCCAGCTACGTGTTTAATGTATTTATATAACAATTGTTTAGTGGGTCCTCGGCACAAAGGCTATACTACCACGCAAGTTTCCCAATGGCCAAGCATCTTGACCTTCCCTATAAGCCGCCAACCTCATGCTTTAATGAACCTAAAACCACAGAGAATCAAAAAATAGATTTTAATTTTAGTGGGTGATGATTGGTACAGATTTTGATAAAAAAAAAAAGTGTTACTTTAACCAGTCTGGAGCAGATATTGAGGGGCAGATCCCAGAAGAAAAATTCAGCTTATATTTTGCCCTGTAATATCAGATAAAGATAACGCGTAATAAATTACACTTATCTGAGGAGAAAATACTTTGTTTGATCCAGTTTAATAGCTGAGAAGTAAGCCTAACCGATGTAAGGGTAAGGTTAGGCTCATTTTTAGATCTGAACCCTCGATACAGAGTCATTATTATTTTGATAATTATTTATTCCTCTGAATGTTATCTCTTCATAACGACGACGTGCATTATGACTAAATACGCTCGACGGCGACTGAACACAGAGGAAATCATTAAATACATTACTTTAATTTAGATTTAATAATAGTATTGAGAGAGTATTTATAATGTTGGCAAAATAAATATTTCAGGTTTTGGTTACAATAAAAGAAGTTATAAAACAATATTTAGCTCATAGAGTTAATTATTTTACGGTAATAAGATATGCGCACATATACATTTTACAATTATTTTAGAAAACTTCACACTATACTGATCTTGTAAAAAAAACAAACAAATTGGTCATGCAAAACAACATTCGACAATCTACAAATATACAACACCAAATGAAGTTTAATTCAAAACTCGTGCCACGAACTGAAAACGTGGAGGACATACCAACCCAAAGCAGGACAATCATCACAGATTTTTTATTAAGTTTTAAATCTATTCTACACTCTGCGCTGTTACTGAAAATTGCATTAAATGTAAAATTGTTTTTGAGAATATATTTAGGTATTTAATATCGACCGGTGTCCACATCAAAAACAGCCCAAATCAAAAAAATGTAAACAGTTTTTTTAAATGGCGTTTCTAAAGTATCTAATTTTGCATTAACTTGGTCATTTTAAGATGGTTTTGAATTACAGTAAAAAACTCTGGACCTATTTGTTCAAAACACACCCTCACTGTCAAAATAATTGGCATTTTTATCATTATGAATTAGATGGCAAAGTTAAGCAAGATCGACATTAAGTCTATTTGTATTTCTTGAACCTTGGTGGTTAATTTACAAATGATTTACTTGTGTAGTAGATCACAAAATGCTAGGTAGAATAATGCAACATTTGATGTCGGGTCAGAATGGGACGAGGTAAAAACAGTTACGAGTTCATATACAATACGCTTCGTTCTTGCTAACATATGGTCAAATATAGATAAAGATAACGGTGAAAGTGATCGGGTTCATGTCTAGTTTATGATCGTCGTGTGCCCCCTAGCGGCATATTTTTGACACCTTCAGAAGCGAACACAAGGAATAACCCGCGCTGAGATCCCACAGCCTGCGTGTGGAAACCCAATAATGTTACACGATACGATACAATGTTACAACAACGCAGGATTTATGTCAAACATGTTTACCAAATAAACGTAGGCTACCCTAACACTGAAGCTTTGCATTTGTGACATTAATCGTTGATCATCTAAAAGGCTGTACTATTTTTCTTTCTTCGTGCTACTGCAAGCATTTCTGATCTATAGAAAATACAATCTTGAAATGATTGAAATATACAATAAGGCGCCTTACCTTAATCCTTCACGAGACATTTATAGTAAAGCAACTCTAAAGATAAATTACAATAATACTTCATAACTAAACTCTGCAGCATACACATGAACAAAATGACCGATTTCGCGATACAGTTATGTAGAAACAGTCGATTACAGTTTCACCTTACCTTTATCATCATCATTTAAGGTAAAATCAGGCCTAAGCAAAAAAAAAGATTTATCCTTGTTTGGTTTGCACTCGAAATGTTAAATAACGCGGAATAAAACCTTGTCTTAATGCTTTTAATCGACAGCCCGTACGAGTAGATCAGAACCACGATTATCCTCAAATGTAAGAAAGGCTAAGGTTTAAAATGCACATATGTCAAATATATTTTATAATTGCATGCTTTTCTGTGCAGTGTTGGTCTCCGACAAGCGACTATCATTCTCTGTTTGCTGGCAGTGGGTAGTACGCGCACGCGGCGCTTGTAAACAGTCGGACACGAGATTTTTCCCAATCAAAATTCACTTCCACTCTTTGAAAATCTTCCAAAAATAGTGCGAGAGGGGGGAAATCCTGCCCAGAATCACAGACAGGTAGCGTTTCGGGACATTCCACGAGATTTGATTCTAAATAACCGAGGTGCAGCATGCATGCACATACCCACCACAGTCCGGTATATCTGAACGTTTGCTCTTAAGTGGTCAAAGCGACGAGGGCACGAGAGCCAAGACATATGCGCCTACAGACAGAGTCGGCATGAACTTCTCCAAATTGCATGGGAAGTATAGCAAACTTTTCTGGCATTTCAGCGGAGAAAGATGCGCGCAAAGGTATTTCATAGATGGGAAGACTCTCTTCGCTAAAGTCCACTTGACCACGATATCTGCGCTGTCCAGTGTCCAGTGTGTCTTCACGTACGCTCCTCTTCGCTGCCCTTTCCTCTTAACTCAATACTACAGAATGGACCCGAAAACAGGTAAATGGAACTGTAGAAAATATTTGTTTCTTTACTTACGCGAAAAATCCCGTTTGCTTAAGTGCTGGGGTTTGCCTTGCTTGCGGCGAGACATGGTGGTTGGTGGTGGCTTTCAGCTCGGTTCACATCGGGAGAGCCGGGTTAGAAGGGAGACTCCAGAGAAAATATCTTCATCAATGCCTTTGACATCCAAAATAAATTAGAAATAATACAAAGATGGCGCGGGGAAGATGGATTGTGGGATAGCCGTCATGGCTTTTTTGAAAAGAGAGAGAGAGAGATGAAAAAATGGCAAAAGCCCCCCTGAGCTGCAAGTTCAAGTGCGGACGTGACGTCCCTGCGAACTTGAACGTCAGGAGATGGATGGACACAGACATACAGAACATGGGCAGGGCAAAGCCGTGGAGTGGGAGGAGGGAGTGGAAATAACAAAACCAATGGACACTCATTAGGGGCTGGACATGAAAAATAGACCCGAAGAAGCCAATGGACAGAAAGATCAGGGGGCCGGACAAGAGGCGAGTGAGAGAGAGAAGGGGAGAGAGAGAGAGAGAGAGAGAGAGAGAGAGAGAGAGAGAGATGTTTAATGAAAGCAATGTGCGGTGCGGCGTGTGTGCTGGGGGTGGACGTAGCAAAACAGTCCACGAAAAGCCAATGGACAGGAGATTCAAGGGGGCTGGACATGCTATATATACAAAGGGAGGGGTAGACGAACCTCACATATAAGGTTTCGTAGTGGACATTGATCGGGACTTCTGGAGAAAGCATAGTGGTTGAAACACAGTCACTCAAGTCTTGGTCAAACAGTCAGATGTACTACAAGGACTGATAGGGTGAAGCTGCTCGTAAACGAGAGACTATCGGGTTGCATGAACAGGACAGACAGGTTCCGCGCAATAGGGCATGCGGGTTCAACCGCCTCGTGCGCTGATCAGAAGGGCGCGCGGTTGCATATACCTCCAGAAGCCCAAAGAAACAAACAAACAATGACTGAGGAACATCATATAAAATTGGATACTAACTCACACTCTTTACGAGTGATGTAGGTGGGACTTAAATACTATCAGAGTGTGCTTTTAAAAAATATAACAACACACTGACGAATAGATTGTGGGAGCAGCCCACTAGAAAGGGGACGGGGTAATAAGTTTCAGATGTGTTCAGATTATAGTGAATAGCTACTGGGGGAGGAGGGGTGTCGGTAAACCACTGCGTGGATTTAGAAATATAAAGATGCTCTAAACAGCACCGATGCATTCTAAATTATGACACGTAATAAAGAGACATCAAGCGTATAACAAAACCCGATGACAAGCGTACTTCCAGGCATGAGGTGGGAGGAAGAGAGAAACACCCCTGCAAACTAGCTGAAGTACGACTATACTAAAGCGACTGCTCCAGAGACTCGAAGCACAGCCTGCGCGAGCAAGTGACAGTCTGCAGGAAAAGGCGCAATTCAATAGGGAACCCTTAAGAAACAGATCGGAATTGAAGTCGAATGCTGGAGATAATACGTGACCCGTGAGTGAGTGAAAATGTTTTACAGGCTAAGCTGACGTCTTTATTTCTGGACCAGGACTGATCGATATGCTGCTCTGCGTTTTCCAGCGCGAGGTGTCAACTCTTATGCGAAAGTTAGAAGCGTGTGAGTCAGGTTTCACTGGACTAAAGGTCAGCTTTGCGTGATCGGGAAATGCCAGTGGAGTCGACTGTGTACAAAACGAAATGATTATGCTTATTCTCAGCAAGTGCATAAAATTAAAAGCATCGAATCGATCTGAAATATAACGATTCTGATTTAATTTTAATACATACATATAGATGTCGAACTGTACTTTAAAGGGTATGGCTATGAGCTGGTTACGTGTTATAGAGTGTGGCAATTGGAAAGTCATTCGGTTAGTATTTCTGTGATCTTCACAGAGTCTTGCAATGGATCTTGCACTATTTTACAGCTTAAAGACTGCAATTATTTGACATAGCTATGATTTTCAAAATACTTCCGTGTGCCATGTGTAACAATATCTCTGCAGAAATAAAGTTTCAGGTTTGCTCTAGTCTGAAAAATAAAAACTTTACTAACCAAGCCTGCATTGAATCTGTCATTGCAAAACAATACGGAATATTTTGCCACTCGTTAATAGCCAATATTGGTGATGTTATGACGAAATGTGAGGAAATAGCGTTTGCTCGGTTTTTGACTTAACGACTCATTAGCCTACAATAAAAGTGTAAACGCAAACACAATGATTATCGAGTACGCTTGTAAAGAATTAAATAGGTTTGTATTTAGTCATTGTGAATCGTACTTGGTTTCATGCACTGCAGGGGCTGGACACATTTGGGGAGGTTCAGGGCACTAACCATGGTCCCTCGGGCCACTGACTTGGACCGACTTTTTCCGTTTTTTATTTTGCCTTTCTTAAAAGTCTGTCCCTGCTGCTGAATGCAGGACAGAGCAAATCGAGCACTGCACTGTCGGAATGTACTGTAAGCTATAGCAGCAACAAACCCCCGCTTACAATCAGAATCTCAATATGTAAATGACAATGCGCCTGATCCCATCATAACTCAGCCAGACGTTAAATGTATTGCAGTATCCATATTTCTAATGCACGGTCATGCACGGTCTGTCGTACGAAAAAAAGTGCTTTTGTGTGCGAGAATGTGACAGATAGAGCATAAGATTGAAAATGCAAGTGAGAGACAGCGCGATGACAGTCTCATGCTTAAAATAACGTTTCGGCTCAATGCGCGAGGCCCTGTGGATGACACACAAACCTCGAAACACCTTATTATCAGATCCATGCAATGCTATTACTGTTTTCAGCTGTTTATTATAATATTACCACCATTTAAATTGTAAGTTTTTACTATTTAAGACAACCAGAAATGGTAAGAGAGTAATCTTATTTAATTGTTATTCAAAAAGGTGGACAGTTAAATTTGTTTTGGTCATGTGCATATGCCTTCCACGGGTAGTGGCTCAAGGAAATTGACTGACTGGCCCCTTGGGCGCATTTTAATATATGGAAATGTCCGAGGGCTTATGCGATAAATCAACGCCCAGCGTCCTGTTCATGCTTCACTCCTCTCATTTTCCCACTATAGCTCTAGCAATTCATCAGCAGATCTGCTTTTTGCAACTGTTGTCCAGAGAGGTGTTTTATTGGCATTTATGGTTTACCATCCGCAAGATTAGCACTGAGTTAAACAACTGTGAATGAAAGAGTGTTCATGTGATTTTATTTCTCGTTGCATTTCTGTAAAGAGATTTTTTAATTATTTATTCTAATAACGTGATAAATGCCGATTAGGGTACTTTTATTTTTTGAACCAATTTATGTCAACTTTGTTTATATACAAAAGATTTAGTGACTCAACTGCAGTAGTGAACTATTGCATGTAGGCTCGTTGGGATACCTGTTTAAACAATACATAGACATGTGTGTTAAACAAATCCAATATTTAAATAAAAAATAAAACTATTTGTACATTCATCTGGAATATCGTTTTTTTATAAATAAATACTCAACTTTTTTAATTCATTGTGAAACGTTAATGGCTTGGCAAAAAAAAAGAAAAAACAGGTCAGGCCACTGAGAACCGAGTAACACGTTGTATACATGATTTGAATGTAAATGTTTTGGCTTGTTATCTTTTAGGCCGTCCTGTTTGGAATTAAATCAGTGTTAATCAATTTCTAAATTAAATGCAATGAATTTCTGATATGTTGGTGTACATGATAGTATCCGCTTATGCGTTCCTCTGGGATACGGACCGTGAAACGCTTTTGAGTAATTGACCATGTAAAACGACGCTACAGAATGTCAGGATTTTTAAAGCAACAATTTTGTCTAATAGGTTATGGCCGTTTTGTTTGCGACCCACATGCAAGAAACACAGATCCGACATTGCTCCAAAAATCATTCACTTTGACCAATGTTACAAAAACAAATATTATAGCTTATAGCGTAATTTTCGCCACAAAAAAGATACTTAACACAGGCCTTGTCGATGTGATTATAGTTGATTTAAAGTCTTTTCCACCAAATATGAGTTTTACTTCAAAGAGCAGAGAAAGCCATAATGTAAAAGGTATTAAATTCACTGGTAAGTCAAGCCTTTCCTTTTTAAGGAATGTTAAGCTTCAGCAGTTCAGACACATTCGCAGACTGAAAATTAATATTAATGGTAGATTTCACAATGTGGCATTATCACACAGAGCGATGGGTGGGCATGCCATCTGGGTTTTGGCAGGTATTACATATAATCAAAGGGATTACATCCCTGGGCTAAATTATAAACGTGAGTACTGGATCTTCCTCAAAAAGCAACGATGTGTGAGTGTGTTAAACACAGGAAAAGAGAAAAAAGGGTAATGGATGAGAAAACCAGATAACCTGTGAGAGTTGGCTACATGTGGGAACATGTCATTATAGCCTATATTGAGACAATTATTGTTTAAAAAAGCATTGAGAGAACAAAGGGAAAACACAACCGAAAAATTACTGCGTTTGTTAGTTTCAAAAGCGATATGATAATGAAGAGGGACGCCCGTCGTTTATCTATTGAGCTAAAGTTTTAGTTTACTTTCAAGTTCATGGATGATAAAACACTATACAATGCATAACTGATAACTTCTAAAAAAAAAACTAAAAAAAAACGCATAAGGTGATAGAAAACGATAAGTGACCCATAATTCTCATTGCCAAATTGTATAAGTTACATAGTCAGAATATTGCCAGTTACACATGGATCATTTTATATGTATTTTTAAGATTTATTTATACAATTAATATTAGATCATAAATGGTGAAAGCGAGACAAACATTTCAGTCTTTTATCTGATGGGCACGCAGTCGTTGACTTTTGGTATAGGCAGATACAGAAATAACAATTTATTGTGCTCCAAGCTCCCTCTAGTGCTCGAAATGAGGGAAACGAGTGGTGTTTCTATTGCAGAAAACAATAACCCGACACATGTAAAGACCTAACAGCTTAGTTTAAGGCCAATACAGGCCTATTATGAAATTAAACACAACGTTAGACAATAAAATATTCATAAAGTCTATAAATATACATTTTAGAGCGCTAAACGTTTGGAATTCAAAAACGGTTGTGAAGATTTCTTTATGTGGTATGTTTAATATGTTTATGTTGAATAGTTTTGCTTTTAGCTTAATTCTATTTATTTATTTAATTATTCACGGTGCCGTTAGTTTGTAACAAGTGATTAAACGCACTGCAGTGTGACAATGGGATGGAATAGATAAAGTGAATGTCTATTTGAATACAATTACTATTATTTTGAGGTGTTTGATAAAGATGTAGATAATGATAGTCATAAGCAAATATATTATACAAATGTATAAAACCTAAATGTTCCTGATTCATTTTTGTATGACAACTTTGTATAAAGCTGTATTCTTCCTCAAAGTTTTATAAATTTGATGAATTAGCTCAATTGTGCAAAAGAAGAAACAAAAAAATTGTAAATGATTTTAATAAAAATGTTTTTTTGTGTTGTTGAAAGATTTTTTTTATTTCATGCCTTAAATGGCAGTTATTCAATTTGTCTGAACAATTTCTTAATCAGTTTACCTAAACACACTCTTTAAAATCACTTAGATTTTATCAGTTACAAGTGTTTTGACATTTACCAACATTTTAAATATAATACAGAAAAACTGTAATGCAACAGAACTTGGTTTGAGTGTATTATTATGCACCAATAATCTGTCAGATTGAGAATATTGTTTCAGAATTCATCAGACTAAAGAATTCTGGCCATCATTGCTTCAGAACCATGGACAGCGACAACGCAAAATGAACTCCAGTACACTCCCACAGCAATATACTAAGTTTGGATACATTCACGTTTTTACAATTTATGCATTCGTATGTATACACGGGAAAATGCACAAACATGCATTTTAAACACCCAAGGCTAAACAACGGTGCTGCAAGGGTAATTTTTTAGTAAGTACACGTCCTCATTATAGGCTATACTCCACTAATGACCCGTACACACCGAATGACCAACATAGGACTTTAGTTTTCATGATGTAGGTGAATACTGAACAACTACAATATTTTGAAAACTAACTTTTTTAGCATGAAACAACGGATTACACACTGAGCCTACTTATTTGCGTATTTCCTGACTATCAACCACCGTTATAAAATAACCATGGTTTTGCTAATAAAAAAAGAAAACCGGTTACCACAAATTAACCCTGTAAAAAAATACGCAGCAAATCAACGTATATTTTCATATAGGTAAACAACATATAGTTAAACAATTTTAACTTGATTTTATAAGTTATGTTAACCTTTCACAAGCCAAAACTTAAAATAGTAGTTTGAATTGGCAAAAACCAAGTTGTATAAACTTCATGCTGCATTTTTTTCCAATGCATGATTTTGTTACAGAAACTATATTAAGATTTTGTAAAAACGATTTTGGACGATTTTACAAATGCTATTACACCAAAAATACATGGTCACTATACTTTTATTATGATAAAACCATGGTTAATTTTCGTAAGGGCATTTATCTGTTGCAAACAATCGAAATATTCAAGAAAATAAAATAATAAACTTATCGAATCACAACATGTGATGTTAATGGTAACACGACGACGTTGGAGATTGTTGTGGCATGTTTTAAAACACAAGCATTTCTGCACAAACTATCTCTCTCATTTTTTAAACACAAAAGGCAAAGTTGGTTCCATTGTTCATACAGATCACGGATGATCTAAAAGCACATGAATCATTAAGCGATTTCCGATCCACTTTT
This sequence comes from Misgurnus anguillicaudatus, assembly GCF_027580225.2. Classification (NCBI taxonomy): domain Eukaryota; kingdom Metazoa; phylum Chordata; class Actinopteri; order Cypriniformes; family Cobitidae; genus Misgurnus; species Misgurnus anguillicaudatus. The sequence continues at coordinate 20,625,324 of NC_073347.2, read as the reverse complement.
CTGTTTAGGCTATATAAAGTAGCCTATGTTTGTGCCATCTTCCCGGCTACCGCGAATTAAATTTTCTAATGCATTTTTCTTACGTTAATTAAGCATGGGTAAAGTAAAGTGTATAACCATTGTATTTTGGCGTATGCCTATTGATACTGTGCCAAAATCATGGTTAATTTGTGATGATAACCATGGTTTAACTTCAGTAGCTATGGTGTTTGCTTTTGTTTAAGTAAAACAGGTAAATTTTTGTCAGCGTAATAAAAGAGCTACAGCCTACATTGTGTTCTTTTCATACTATGTTTTAATATGTAATACTTTACCCAAATTATGATGTTTGTAAATCCGGTTTCGCCAACATAAAAGCAAAATAAAATTGGTATTATTAAAATGATGTAAAAATTAACGAAAAATTTGAAATTTAGAAATAATGATAAAATTGTCTTAAAAACATAACCTCAGAAAATGTTGTGATAAAACGATCATTAATTTGTAGTATTAAAAGTATAACAAGATAAGTTAATTTCCACATTGTCTGACGTCATCAGCGACTGACAACACAACACATGGGAATTATTGGATAGGCTACTCGGTTTTTATAATATCAAACGTGATACACAAGTTCCAGTATGAAATATATATTTTTAATTCACATTATGATACACCGTAAAACTGCTTAAAACTAATGCAGTTCACAGCATTATTGCAGTACAACAATTCGTATAGGCTATATTTTTTCTTGGAAATGCCTATCCATAAACGCTACATACTGGTGCACATGAGGGAAAAAATGAGTTATGCAGTGACATGGACAAGGGTACCAAGTCGGTATGGTACCAAACATGTGGATTATCCACAGTGAATACATCATTAAATAGTGAAATAGTGTGTCTCAGGTAACCATTATGAACATATGAGTGAATCATTATGCTAACCTCTAGAAATGAAACACTAGATGGTGCTGTGGACAAATCTTTATGCATAGCAGACAAATATTTGGAACAGTTTTGCCATATGTCAGATTGATCAACAATCAAAAGGTAAAAAAATATGAGTTTATATCTAACAAGATTATTAAGGTTTAACAAAGGTGATACATATACACTGTCTGTAGTGGTGTGTTTTTTTCAACAAACATATTGTAATAGGCTACCGCTAATTATATTGCTCGCTTTCTTTACCAGGCATTGCAGATTATGCAAAAAGTAAATGCTTTCTGCTCCAGAGTAATTTTAAAAGTACATACCGGTAAATTGTCGACTCTAAAAAAGTAGAGGTAACTGCAGGCTGGAGCAATGGGCACTTCTAAATCTATAGCAAAGAGCCACTAGATGGTGCTGTGGACCAGTGGAAGATATTAGTCAGTACATGTTAGCTTATGTTTATGGATACATTTGAATTTCAATGTCATCATTAAATCGCTCATCTAGGAGAGACTTCAGCTTTATGAATAATAATAAGTATATGTTAACCAAAAGTTAACCGTGTTGGATTTTCTGTTGTTAAATCAAAATGTTGCCAGTTAAAAACATTTAGATCATTTTAG